>NW_026906952.1:0-300000 GCF_033978795.1 Nerophis ophidion
AAGTATTATTTTTGCTGTGAAATTCAGGTGTGTACTGGTCTCATCATTATAGGACTGTGAATACAGGCAGATGATGGGTTATTGTAAGTATATTTTTGCTGTGAATTCAGGTGTGTACTCGGTCTCACATCATTATAGACTGTGAATACAGGCAGATGATGGGTTATGTAGTATATTTTTGCTGTGAATTCAGGTGTGTACTGGTCTCATCATTATAGACTGTGAATACAGGCAGATGATGGGTTATGTAAGTATATTTTTGCTGTGAATTCAGGTGTGTACTGGTCTCATCATTATAGACGTGTGAATACAGGCAGATGATGGGTTATGTAAGTATATTTTTTGCTGTGAATTCAGGTGTGTACTGGTCTCATCATTATAGACTGTGAATACAGGCAGATGATGGGTTATGTAAGTATATTTTTGCTGTGATTCAGGTGTGTACTGGTCTCATCATTATAGACTGTGAATACAGGCAGATGATGGGTTATGTAAGTATATTTTTGCTGTGAATTCAGGTGTGTACTGGTCTCATCATTATAGACTGTGAATACAGGCAGATGATGGGTTATGTAAGTATATTTTTGCTGTGGATTCAGGTGTGTACTGGTCTCATCATTATAGACTGTGAATACAGGCAGATGATGGGTTATGTAAGTATATTTTTGCTGTGGATTCAGGTGTGTACTGGTCTCATCATTATAGACTGTGAATACAGGCAGATGATGGGTTATGTAAGTATATTTTTGCTGTGAATTCAGGTGTGTACTGGTCTCATCATTATAGACTGTGAATACAGGCAGATGATGGGTTATGTAAGTATATTTTTGCTGTGGATTCAGGTGTGTACTGGTCTCATCATTATAGACTGTGAATACAGGCAGATGATGGGTTATGTAAGTATATTTTTGCTGTGGATTCAGGTGTGTACTGGTCTCATCATTATAGACTGTGAATACAGGCAGATGATGGGTTATGTAAGTATATTTTTGCTGTGGATTCAGGTGTGTACTGGTCTCATCATTATAGACTGTGAATACAGGCAGATGATGGGTTATGTAAGTATATTTTTGCTGTGGATTCAGGTGTGTACTGGTCTCATCATTATAGACTGTGAATACAGGCAGATGATGGGTTATGTAAGTATATTTTTGCTGTGATTCAGGTGTGTACTGGTCTCATCATTATAGACTGTGAATACAGGCAGATGATGGGTTATGTAAGTATATTTTTGCTGTGGATTCAGGTGTGTACTGGTCTCATCATTATAGACTGTGAATACAGGCAGATGATGGGTTATGTAAGTATATTTTTGCTGTGGATTCAGGTGTGTACTGGTCTCATCATTATAGACTGTGAATACAGGCAGATGATGGGTTATGTAAGTATATTTTTGCTGTGGATTCAGGTGTGTACTGGTCTCATCATTATAGACTGTGAATACAGGCAGATGATGGGTTATGTAAGTATATTTTTGCTGTGGAATTCAGGTGTGTACTGGTCTCATCATTATAGACTGTGAATACAGGCAGATGATGGGTTATGTAAGTATATTTTTGCTGTGGATTCAGGTGTGTACTGGTCTCATCATTATAGACTGTGAATACAGGCAGATGATGGGTTATGTAAGTATATTTTTGCTGTGGATTCAGGTGTGTACTGGTCTCATCATTATAGACTGTGAATACAGGCAGATGATGGGTTATGTAAGTATATTTTTGCTGTGGATTCAGGTGTGTACTGGTCTCATCATTATAGACTGTGAATACAGGCAGATGATGGGTTATGTAAGTATATTTTTGCTGTGATTCAGGTGTGTACTGGTCTCATCATTATAGACTGTGAATACAGGCAGATGATGGGTTATGTAAGTATATTTTTGCTGTGGATTCAGGTGTGTACTGGTCTCATCATTATAGACTGTGAATACAGGCAGATGATGGGTTATGTAAGTATATTTTTGCTGTGGATTCAGGTGTGTACTGGTCTCATCATTATAGACTGTGAATACAGGCAGATGATGGGTTATGTAAGTATATTTTTGCTGTGGATTCAGGTGTGTACTGGTCTCATCATTATAGACTGTGAATACAGGCAGATGATGGGTTATGTAAGTATATTTTTGCTGTGGATTCAGGTGTGTACTGGTCTCATCATTATAGACTGTGAATACAGGCAGATGATGGGTTATGTAAGTATATTTTTGCTGTGGATTCAGGTGTGTACTGGTCTCATCATTATAGACTGTGAATACAGGCAGATGATGGGTTATGTAAGTATATTTTTGCTGTGAATTCAGGTGTGTACTGGTCTCATCATTATAGACTGTGAATACAGGCAGATGATGGGTTATGTAAGTATATTTTTGCTGTGGATTCAGGTGTGTACTGGTCTCATCATTATAGACTGTGAATACAGGCAGATGATGGGTTATGTAAGTATATTTTTGCTGTGAATTCAGGTGTGTACTGGTCTCATCATTATAGACTGTGAATACAGGCAGATGATGGGTTATGTAAGTATATTTTTGCTGTGATTCAGGTGTGTACTGGTCTCATCATTATAGACTGTGAATACAGGCAGATGATGGGTTATGTAAGTATATTTTTGCTGTGGATTCAGGTGTGTACTGGTCTCATCATTATAGACTGTGAATACAGGCAGATGATGGGTTATGTAAGTATATTTTTGCTGTGAATTCAGGTGTGTACTGGTCTCATCATTATAGACTGTGAATACAGGCAGATGATGGGTTATGTAAGTATATTTTTGCTGTGGATTCAGGTGTGTACTGGTCTCATCATTATAGACTGTGAATACAGGCAGATGATGGGTTATGTAAGTATATTTTTGCTGTGAATTCAGGTGTGTACTGGTCTCATCATTATAGACTGTGAATACAGGCAGATGATGGGTTATGTAAGTATATTTTTGCTGTGGATTCAGGTGTGTACTGGTCTCATCATTATAGACTGTGAATACAGGCAGATGATGGGTTATGTAAGTATATTTTTGCTGTGGATTCAGGTGTGTACTGGTCTCATCATTATAGACTGTGAATACAGGCAGATGATGGGTTATGTAAGTATATTTTTGCTGTGGATTCAGGTGTGTACTGGTCTCATCATTATAGACTGTGAATACAGGCAGATGATGGGTTATGTAAGTATATTTTTGCTGTGGATTCAGGTGTGTACTGGTCTCATCATTATAGACTGTGAATACAGGCAGATGATGGGTTATGTAAGTATATTTTTGCTGTGATTCAGGTGTGTACTGGTCTCATCATTATAGACTGTGAATACAGGCAGATGATGGGTTATGTAAGTATATTTTTGCTGTGGATTCAGGTGTGTACTGGTCTCATCATTATAGACTGTGAATACAGGCAGATGATGGGTTATGTAAGTATATTTTTGCTGTGGATTCAGGTGTGTACTGGTCTCATCATTATAGACTGTGAATACAGGCAGATGATGGGTTATGTAAGTATATTTTTGCTGTGGATTCAGGTGTGTACTGGTCTCATCATTATAGACTGTGAATACAGGCAGATGATGGGTTATGTAAGTATATTTTTGCTGTGAATTCAGGTGTGTACTGGTCTCATCATTATAGACTGTGAATACAGGCAGATGATGGGTTATGTAAGTATATTTTTGCTGTGGAATTCAGGTGTGTACTGGTCTCATCATTATAGACTGTGAATACAGGCAGATGATGGGTTATGTAAGTATATTTTTGCTGTGATTCAGGTGTGTACTGGTCTCATCATTATAGACTGTGAATACAGGCAGATGATGGGTTATGTAAGTATATTTTTGCTGTGAATTCAGGTGTGTACTGGTCTCATCATTATAGACTGTGAATACAGGCAGATGATGGGGTTATGTAAGTATATTTTTGCTGTGGATTCAGGTGTGTACTGGTCTCATCATTATAGACTGTGAATACAGGCAGATGATGGGTTATGTAAGTATATTTTTGCTGTGAATTCAGGTGTGTACTGGTCTCATCATTATAGACTGTGAATACAGGCAGATGATGGGTTATGTAAGTATATTTTTGCTGTGTGATTCAGGTGTGTACTGGTCTCATCATTATAGACTGTGAATACAGGCAGATGATGGGTTATGTAAGTATATTTTTGCTGTGAATTCAGGTGTGTACTGGTCTCATCATTATAGACTGTGAATACAGGCAGATGATGGGTTATGTAAGTATATTTTTGCTGTGAATTCAGGTGTGTACTGGTCTCATCATTATAGACTGTGAATACAGGCAGATGATGGGTTATGTAAGTATATTTTTGCTGTGGATTCAGGTGTGTACTGGTCTCATCATTATAGACTGTGAATACAGGCAGATGATGGGTTATGTAAGTATATTTTTGCTGTGAATTCAGGTGTGTACTGGTCTCATCATTATAGACTGTGAATACAGGCAGATGATGGGTTATGTAAGTATATTTTTTGCTGTGGATTCAGGTGTGTACTGGTCTCATCATTATAGACTGTGAATACAGGCAGATGATGGGTTATGTAAGTATATTTTTGCTGTGAATTCAGGTGTGTACTGGTCTCATCATTATAGACTGTGAATACAGGCAGATGATGGGTTATGTAAGTATATTTTTGCTGTGGATTCAGGTGTGTACTGGTCTCATCATTATAGACTGTGAATACAGGCAGATGATGGGTTATGTAAGTATATTTTTGCTGTGAATTCAGGTGTGTACTGGTCTCATCATTATAGACTGTGAATACAGGCAGATGATGGGTTATGTAAGTATATTTTTGCTGTGAATTCAGGTGTGTACTGGTCTCATCATTATAGACTGTGAATACAGGCAGATGATGGGTTATGTAAGTATATTTTTGCTGTGATTCAGGTGTGTACTGGTCTCATCATTATAGACTGTGAATACAGGCAGATGATGGGTTATGTAAGTATATTTTTGCTGTGAATTCAGGTGTGTACTGGTCTCATCATTATAGACTGTGAATACAGGCAGATGATGGGTTATGTAAGTATATTTTTGCTGTGGATTCAGGTGTGTACTGGTCTCATCATTATAGACTGTGAATACAGGCAGATGATGGGTTATGTAAGTATATTTTTGCTGTGGATTCAGGTGTGTACTGGTCTCATCATTATAGACTGTGAATACAGGCAGATGATGGGTTATGTAAGTATATTTTTGCTGTGGATTCAGGTGTGTACTGGTCTCATCATTATAGACTGTGAATACAGGCAGATGATGGGTTATGTAAGTATATTTTTGCTGTGGATTCAGGTGTGTACTGGTCTCATCATTATAGACTGTGAATACAGGCAGATGATGGGTTATGTAAGTATATTTTTGCTGTGGATTCAGGTGTGTACTGGTCTCATCATTATAGACTGTGAATACAGGCAGATGATGGGTTATGTAAGTATATTTTTGCTGTGAATTCAGGTGTGTACTGGTCTCATCATTATAGACTGTGAATACAGGCAGATGATGGGTTATGTAAGTATATTTTTGCTGTGAATTCAGGTGTGTACTGGTCTCATCATTATAGACTGTGAATACAGGCAGATGATGGGTTATGTAAGTATATTTTTGCTGTGAATTCAGGTGTGTACTGGTCTCATCATTATAGACTGTGAATACAGGCAGATGATGGGTTATGTAAGTATATTTTTGCTGTGGATTCAGGTGTGTACTGGTCTCATCATTATAGACTGTGAATACAGGCAGATGATGGGTTATGTAAGTATATTTTTGCTGTGGATTCAGGTGTGTACTGGTCTCATCATTATAGACTGTGAATACAGGCAGATGATGGGTTATGTAAGTATATTTTTGCTGTGGATTCAGGTGTGTACTGGTCTCATCATTATAGACTGTGAATACAGGCAGATGATGGGTTATGTAAGTATATTTTTGCTGTGGATTCAGGTGTGTACTGGTCTCATCATTATAGACTGTGAATACAGGCAGATGATGGGTTATGTAAGTATATTTTTGCTGTGGATTCAGGTGTGTACTGGTCTCATCATTATAGACTGTGAATACAGGCAGATGATGGGTTATGTAAGTATATTTTTGCTGTGAATTCAGGTGTGTACTGGTCTCATCATTATAGACTGTGAATACAGGCAGATGATGGGTTATGTAAGTATATTTTTTGCTGTGAATTCAGGTGTGTACTGGTCTCATCATTATAGACTGTGAATACAGGCAGATGATGGGTTATGTAAGTATATTTTTGCTGTGAATTCAGGTGTGTACTGGTCTCATCATTATAGACTGTGAATACAGGCAGATGATGGGTTATGTAAGTATATTTTTGCTGTGAATTCAGGTGTGTACTGGTCTCATCATTATAGACTGTGAATACAGGCAGATGATGGGTTATGTAAGTATATTTTTGCTGTGGATTCAGGTGTGTACTGGTCTCATCATTATAGACTGTGAATACAGGCAGATGATGGGTTATGTAAGTATATTTTTGCTGTGGATTCAGGTGTGTACTGGTCTCATCATTATAGACTGTGAATACAGGCAGATGATGGGTTATGTAAGTATATTTTTGCTGTGGATTCAGGTGTGTACTGGTCTCATCATTATAGACTGTGAATACAGGCAGATGATGGGTTATGTAAGTATATTTTTGCTGTGGATTCAGGTGTGTACTGGTCTCATCATTATAGACTGTGAATACAGGCAGATGATGGGTTATGTAAGTATATTTTTGCTGTGAATTCAGGTGTGTACTGGTCTCATCATTATAGACTGTGAATACAGGCAGATGATCAATCAATCAATCAATCAATGTTTACTTATATAGCCCTAAATCACTAGTGTCTCAAAGGGCTGCACAAACCACCACGACATCCTCGGTAGGAAAACTCACACCCAGTGGGACATTGGTGACAATAATGACCCAGTGGGACGTCGGTGACAATGATGACTATGAGAACCTTAGAGAGGAGGAAAGCAATGGATGTCGAGCGGATCTAACATGATACTGTGAAAGTTAAATCCACAATGGATACAACACAGTCGCGAGAGTCCAGTCCAAAGAGGATCCAAGACACAGCAGCGAGAGTCCCGTTCACAGCGGAGTCAGCAGGAAACCATCCCAAGCGTAGGCGGACCAGCAGCGCAGAGATGTCCCCAGCCGATACACAGGCGAGCAGTACATGGCCACCGGATCGGACCGGACCCCCTCCACACGGGAGAGTGGGACATAGAAGAAAAAGAAAAGAAACGGCAGATCAACTGGTCTAAAAAGGGAGTCTATTTAAAGGCTAGAGTATACAAATGAGTTTTAAGGTGAGACTTAAATGCTTCTACTGAGGTGGCATCGCGAACTGTTACCGGGAGGGCATTCCAGAGTACTGGAGCCCGAACGGAAAATGCTCTATAGCCCGCAGACTTTTTTTGGGCTTTGGGAATCACTAATAAGCCGGAGTCCTTTTAACGCAGATTTCTTGCCGGGACATATGGTACAATACAATCGGCAAGATAAGATGGAGCTAGACCGTGTAGTATTTTATACGTAAGTAGTAAAACCTTAAAGTCACATCTTAAGTGCACAGGAAGCCAGTGCAGGTGAGCCAGTATAGGTATATATGTATGTATATATGTATATAAAGGTATATACAGTACAGGCATAATGTGATCAAACTTTCTTGTTCTTGTCAAAAGTCTAGCAGCCGCATTTTGTACCAACTGTAATCTTTTAATGCTAGACATGGGGAGACCCGAAATTAATACGTTACAGTAGTCGAGGCGAGACGTAACAAACGCATGGATAATGATCTCAGCGTCTTTAGTGGACAGAATGGAGCGAATTTTAGCGATATTACGGAGATGAAAGAAGGCCGTTTTAGTAACGCTTTTAATGTGTGCCTCAAAGGAGAGAGTTGGGTCGAAGATTAACACCCAGATTCTTTACCGTGTCGCCTTGTTTAATTGTTTGGTTGTCAAATGTTAGAGTTGTATTATTAAATAGAGTTCGGTGTCTAGCAGGACCGATAATCAGCATTTCCGTTTTTTTGGCGTTGAGTTGCAAAAAAAATAGCGGACATCCATTGTTTAATTTCATTAAGACACGCCTCCAGCTGACTACAATCCGGCGTGTTGGTCAGCTTTAGGGGCATGTAGAGTTGGGTGTCATCAGCATAACAGTGAAAGCTAATACCGTATTTGCGTATGATGTCACCTAGCGGCAGCATGTAGATGCTGAAGAGTGCAGGGCCAAGGACCGAACCCTGGGGAACTCCACACGTTACCTTAACGTAGTCCGAGGTCACATTGTTATGGGAGACACACTGCATCCTATCAGTAAGATAAGAGTTAAACCAAGACAGGGCTAAGTCTGACATACCAATTCGTGTTTTGATACGTTCTAATAAAATATTATGATCGACGGTATCGAAAGCAGCGCTAAGATCGAGGAG
Source organism: Nerophis ophidion (assembly GCF_033978795.1). Classification (NCBI taxonomy): domain Eukaryota; kingdom Metazoa; phylum Chordata; class Actinopteri; order Syngnathiformes; family Syngnathidae; genus Nerophis; species Nerophis ophidion. Next base: position 8,455 of record NW_026906952.1, read on the forward strand.
CAGCAACATAGATGACGCATCAGAATCCATCGTTAGCAATAGATCATTAGTCATTTTTGCGAGGGCTGTCTCCGTGGAGTGATTTGCCCTGAAACCGGATTGAAAGGTTTCACATAGATTGTTAGACGCTAAGTGTTCATTTAACTGCTCCGCAACAATTTTTTCAAGGATTTTTGAAATAAAGGGAAGGTGAGACACCGGTCGGTAATTTACCATGAGGTCAGGATCGAGGTTAGGTCTTTTAAGAAGAGGATGAATAACCGCTTTTTTGAATGCTAGGGGAACAGTGCCCGAGGAGAGTGATAAGTTTATAATATTTAGCACTGATGGACCTAATAATACAAAGAGCTCCTTGATCAGTTTCCCAGGAAGAGGGTCAAGTAAACATGTTGTCTGTTTTATTCCATTTACACGTTGTAACAATTCCTCTAATGTTATTTCCTCAAAACGAGAGAAAGTATTTTGGAGGGCAGTATCCGCCGTATATACCATCGTGTCAGTGTTAATAGAACCCCGTTGTAGCTGGGACGCATTGTTTTTAATCTCCTTTCTAATGACTTCAATTTTCTTACTAAAGAATTGCATAAAGTCATCAGCTGAGTGGGTTGAGCTACTGGAAGGAGTTCCTTGTTGGGTTAGCGATGCTACCAGTACTAAACAAAAATTTAGGATCGTTTTTATTACGGTGGATGAGATTTGAGTAATATTTAGCTTTAGCTAAGGTAAGCATGCGTTTATAAGTTATTAAACCATCACTCCATGCTTGATGGTGCACCTCAAGTTATAGTCGTGCGCCATTTGCGTTCCAGCTTTCTACATAATAATTTCTGAGCTCTAGTTTCTTCTGTAAACCACGGGGTGCGCTTTTTTGGAGCCTTTTTTAACTTTAGCGGTGCTATGTTATCAATGGTTTCGCGCAGGGCGTCGTTAAAGTTGTTAGTGAGGTTATCAATAGAGCCCACATACTTTGGGAATGGTGCCATTACCGAGGGCAGTAGGTCAGCAAGAGTTGTCGTTGTGGCTGTATTAATGTTGCGGCTGCTATAGCAGTTATTATTATTATTAGTTTGACGAACATGCGTCTGAACCTCGAATTTTATAAGGTAATGATCAGACAATACTTTAGTATACGGGAGTATCGTAACTTTGGAAACGGTGATGCCCCTGACAAGCACTAGGTCTATCGTATTACCGTTGCGATGCGTGGGTTCATTTATTATTTGTGTGAGACCACAGCTATCAATTACAGTCTGGAGCGCTACGCACGGTGGGTCCGATGGGGTATTCATATGGATATTAAAGTCCCCCATTATGATTATATTATCGGCGTGTGTCACTAGATCAGCAACGAACTCTGAGAATTCATTAATAAAGTCCGAATAGGGCCCTGGGGGTCGGTAGATAACAGCCAGGTGTAGAGGCAGCGGTGTGACAGACCTCATAGTAAGCACCTCAAACGATTTTATATTTATTATTTATGTTAGGACTAAGGTTAAAGTTTTCGTTGTATATTAGTGCGACCCCCCCACCCCTTTTGAGCGGACGGGCAATATGCGCATGTGTAAAGTTAGGAGGACATGCCTCATTTAGCGCAAAAAAGTCGTTTGGTTTAAGCCAGGTTTCGCTGAGACCGATGACGTTAAGATTGTTGTCTCTGATAATATCATTAACTAACAACGTTTTAGGAGACAATGATCTTATGTTTAAAAAACCTATATTATAGGTAGTGGGCTGTTTTAGGGAGTTTTTGATCAAATTATCCGTAGTAGCAATATTAATAATGTTGTGTTTATTATGCCCAGTGCATTTAGTATAGTTACGACCATATCTAGGAATTGATACGACAGGAATTTTCCGATTGTTTGATTGTTGCTTTGATAAACTGCACGCATCATGGTTAGCCACCTCAGTAACGGGGATTTTCCGATTGTTTGTTTGTTGCTTTGATAAACTGCACGCATCATGGTTAGCCACCTCAGTAACGGGGATTTTCCGATTGTTTGTTTGTTGCTTTGATAAACTGCACGCATCATGGTTAGCCACCTCAGTAACGGGGATTTTCCGATTGTTTGATTGTTGCTTTGATAAACTGCACGCATCATGGTTAGCCACCTCAGTAACGGGGATTTTCCGATTGTTTGTTTGTTGCTTTGATAAACTGCACGCATCATAGTTAGCCACCTCAGTAACACACATGTCCAACTCTGAAACACTCAAAGCAGAAAAAACGTGTCCTAATTTAACAGACTCCTTACCCAGACCAGTAGTCTCGCATTTTCCATCTAAATCCGTCTTCGGGATGGAGGGAAGTGGTGTTCTGTGGGGATTAGCCTTCTGCTTTGTTTTTAGCCCCGCTCGGCATCCGCGTTTCCGATCACACCGCTGGCGTCTGCTCCGTAGACGGCCCCCGCTGCTACTAGACTCCCCTGCTTCACAGGCCGCTGGATGTAGCCGCCGATGTATTCCCATGCTAGTTAGCAAGTCTAGCACGCAAGTGTCTATCGGTCCAAAACGGCCCGATGTGTCCACATCCAGAAGTGTCTGGCGGTCGTACGTGATCACGGAGTGACCACGATGTGAGCCAGCCATAAAGTTTGTGGAATTGTCCGGTATTTCTGCCAAATGTTCCATCTTTAGCAGGAGCTCTCGAGCGCGCAGCCCGTCCGGGCGCCGCCATCTGTTGACCATTCATGATGGGTTATGTAAGTATATTTTTGCTGTGGATTCAGGTGTGTACTGGTCTCATCATTATAGACTGTGAATACAGGCAGATGATGGGTTATGTAAGTATATTTTTGCTGTGGATTCAGGTGTGTACTGGTCTCATCATTATAGACTGTGAATACAGGCAGATGATGGGTTATGTAAGTATATTTTTGCTGTGAATTCAGGTGTGTACTGGTCTCATCATTATAGACTGTGAATACAGGCAGATGATGGGTTATGTAAGTATATTTTTGCTGTGGATTCAGGTGTGTACTGGTCTCATCATTATAGACTGTGAATACAGGCAGATGATGGGGTTATGTAAGTATATTTTTGCTGTGGATTCAGGTGTGTACTGGTCTCATCATTATAGACTGTGAATACAGGCAGATGATGGGTTATGTAAGTATATTTTTGCTGTGGATTCAGGTGTGTACTGGTCTCATCATTATAGACTGTGAATACAGGCAGATGATGGGTTATGTAAGTATATTTTTGCTGTGAATTCAGGTGTGTACTGGTCTCATCATTATAGACTGTGAATACAGGCAGATGATGGGTTATGTAAGTATATTTTTGCTGTGGATTCAGGTGTGTACTGGTCTCATCATTATAGACTGTGAATACAGGCAGATGATGGGTTATGTAAGTATATTTTTGCTGTGGATTCAGGTGTGTACTGGTCTCATCATTATAGACTGTGAATACAGGCAGATGATGGGTTATGTAAGTATATTTTTGCTGTGGATTCAGGTGTGTACTGGTCTCATCATTATAGACTGTGAATACAGGCAGATGATGGGTTATGTAAGTATATTTTTGCTGTGGATTCAGGTGTGTACTGGTCTCATCATTATAGACTGTGAATACAGGCAGATGATGGGTTATGTAAGTATATTTTTGCTGTGGATTCAGGTGTGTACTGGTCTCATCATTATAGACTGTGAATACAGGCAGATGATGAGTTATGTAAGTATATTTTTGCTGTGGATTCAGGTGTGTACTGGTCTCATCATTATAGACTGTGAATACAGGCAGATGATGGGTTATGTAAGTATATTTTTGCTGTGAATTCAGGTGTGTACTGGTCTCATCATTATAGACTGTGAATACAGGCAGATGATGGGTTATGTAAGTATATTTTTGCTGTGAATTCAGGTGTGTACTGGTCTCATCATTATAGACTGTGAATACAGGCAGATGATGGGTTATGTAAGTATATTTTTGCTGTGGATTCAGGTGTGTACTGGTCTCATCATTATAGACTGTGAATACAGGCAGATGATGGGTTATGTAAGTATATTTTTGCTGTGGATTCAGGTGTGTACTGGTCTCATCATTATAGACTGTGAATACAGGCAGATGATGGGTTATGTAAGTATATTTTTGCTGTGGATTCAGGTGTGTACTGGTCTCATCATTATAGACTGTGAATACAGGCAGATGATGGGTTATGTAAGTATATTTTTGCTGTGGATTCAGGTGTGTACTGGTCTCATCATTATAGACTGTGAATACAGGCAGATGATGGGTTATGTAAGTATATTTTTGCTGTGAATTCAGGTGTGTACTGGTCTCATCATTATAGACTGTGAATACAGGCAGATGATGGGTTATGTAAGTATATTTTTGCTGTGGATTCAGGTGTGTACTGGTCTCATCATTATAGACTGTGAATACAGGCAGATGATGGGTTATGTAAGTATATTTTTGCTGTGAATTCAGGTGTGTACTGGTCTCATCATTATAGACTGTGAATACAGGCAGATGATGGGTTATGTAAGTATATTTTTGCTGTGGATTCAGGTGTGTACTGGTCTCATCATTATAGACTGTGAATACAGGCAGATGATGGGTTATGTAAGTATATTTTTGCTGTGGATTCAGGTGTGTACTGGTCTCATCATTATAGACTGTGAATACAGGCAGATGATGGGTTATGTCACAGATCATTACTCCACTGATGTTTGAAGACTGCATATTATTAGTGAAGATGTTATCGATGAATACTGTGCGATGTTATTCTAGTCGGTCTTGTAATGCTTGGGTATAAACTCATACTGTGCATCCTGTTAATATAGTTTTATGTTGCTATGTGGTTATTTGGATTCATGAGATTAATATTATAATCCCCACAAATAAATATTGTTTTATTAACTATTTCTGAGAAAGTTTTTTCAGCCCACTCAGTAAATAGTTCCACATTTGAACCTGGTGACCTGTATATACAGCTAATTATGATGTTTTTCTTCCTTTCATTAATGATTTCTTTTGATAAGCATTCAACTATATCATTTACTGATACAGTCATGTCTTTTAATATTTTGTATTTATATTTCTTATGAACGTACATAGCGACTCCTCCACCCATTTTATTTGTTCTGTTAACATAGTTTAAATTATAATCCTTTATCTCAAAATCAATGCCTTTTGCTTCATTAAACCATGTTTCGGATATAGCAAAATGTTGTAAGTAGTCTTGAATTGCACTGGAATTTGCATACATGCTTCTACTGTTAAAATGGATGACTGAAAATGTGCCTTTTGATTTTATTGAGTTATTATATTCCCTTTCTGAATAGTATTTGCAGTTAATGGAGTCAGATGATGGAAACATATTATCTGGATCGAGATGATATTCCAAGTCTAATGAATTGTGATCAGTATACTCAGATGATTTTAGTTCAAAAAGCTCGGAATCTAGAATCCTTTGTTGTATTGTTAAATTGTTGTCTGTAATATCAGAGGACTGATTGTATGCCATTGAATGAACTTGTAAATGTACTTTTTAACTCTCCTTGTCCCACTAATTCACATATTTATTCATATCTCTTCAGTTCCTGTATGTCTCTAACAACCAGCACTTTTGCTTGTTCAGGTGATCCGTTCAGTTTTATGACTATTTTACAGTTTGTGACCCAAGTATTCTGTATTTTGTTTTGTTTCCTTAAGTGCCAGGCTTTTTTTGCAATATCTGCATTCCTTTTGATCAGGTGATCATTCAAATATACGTTGGTGCCTTTTAGCTTTCTCCCTTGTTTCATGAGTTCAGTCTTTCTTTTCCTGTTGACGAACCTCAGGATGACAGCAGGGATGACGTCCCTCTTCGCAGGCAGAGGATGACACGCTTCCATTGAGTTCTTGTCCAGATGAATGTCTCTGGAAGCCAGAAAGGCCACAACCTGCTCCTCCACCGAGCCAGCCTCCGGGTCCCTAGATGCACTCTCGCTCCCCACAGCTTGTGCATATGAGCGGGGTTTCACTTTTAGCCCCGTCACGATCACATCATTCAGTCTAGAATACTGCTCCAGATCTTCCACTTTCCTCTCCAACTCGCCAATCTTCTTATCCCTCTCCTGGATGCACATACGGAGCTCCATGACTTCGTTTAAGAATTATATCCTGTTTAATCCGTATGTCATTTACGTCTTGTGAAAGACATTGAAGTGACTTTTTAATGTCCTCGTTTTCCTCTGCCGCTGGGGTTCTCTTCGGTCCCGTGACGACGAGCCCTTAAGACCCCACAGTCTGGTCAGAGATGATATTTAGCTGCTCAGCGATGTGTTGACAACTTCTGCGTCTTTGTTAGCAGCTAACAAGCTAAGCTAACTAGCGAGCTAAGCTAAGTCAGCACGAAACGCGGCGAAATGCTTCTCGCGCACCAAGACAATCTTATCCCTAAATAAAGACTCAAAGATGTATTTTATACGACGTGAATATTTAAAAACTGGAGAAAAAGTAATGAGACTGACTTATTAGCGTTCGGCTCCCTTCTCTGTCGACGTGCGAATGATGCCAAAAAACATGAAACAAGATGGGAAATCCTTAAAGGCTTATTGTGAAAATGTAATAATGTTTATAGACATGCAACAACAGCAACATATATGTTATCTGTTGTTATGTTCCCGATTTTTGAGTGTACAAAATGAAAGTGTGTGTTGAGTCTGACTTGGACATAATATGGACTATACACAAATGCTTTTTTATGAAAATGTCATTTTGTTTATAAATTATATGCAATCTGTTGTTTCCCTAATTGTTGTTGTTGTTGTACATGGATGAGGGTGTGTGTTGCTGAGCCCCACTTGGACATTACCATGAATTGATGAAGGTGGACCCCGACTTAAACAAGTTGAAAAACTTATTGGGGTGTTACCATTTAGTGGTCAATTGTACGGAATATGTACTGTACTGTGCAATCTACTAATACAAGTATCAATCAATCTGGACTGGACCTGGTTTTAAAAACCTTTAGAAAAGTCTAATTTCAATAATAACCTGGTCTTGTGAAGATAAGGTCATTTTTTATTTTATAAATAAAATCAAATAAGATAAATAAAAAATTGAAATATAAAACATTTTCTTGGATAAAAAAAGAAAGTAAAATAATATAAAACAATTACATACAAAATAGTAATTAATGATAATGTTCGGCACACACAATCATGTGTTTTTCAGGGACTGTGTCCCTTGCCGCCTGTGCTAGATATGTTGAGGGAACCACAATTTTGGTAGCAGAAAGAAACAACCCTTTTTTGTGTGAGTGGGTGTGGATGAGTGTGAATGGGGGAGGGGGGAGGGGGGGAGGGTTGATGCACTAATTGAAAGTGTATCCTGTATATTTTTATGTTGATTTAATAAAAAAAACAATGTATTGAAACGACAGTAGCATAAGGAAAGAAAAACAATAAATACATATTACACTCATGATATTATTATTGTCTTTGATGCTAATCATTTTTATAATGTATTTTAGAATGTGGGAGGTTTTCATGTTCTTTTTAAATTTATTCTGGCATTATATAAATTATATCTATATATGCGAATATATATACATATATTAATTTATTTATTGTTTTTCTTTGATTAGCTATCCATCCATCCATTTTCTACTGCCTGTCTTTTTTGAGGTCTCGTAGGAAAAGAGGCCCCAATTGGGACTTCGAGATGCAAAACAATTGACAACCATATCCTTGAAAGGAGACTACCTGTCTAGCTCAAACGCCAACCTTTAAGTTCTGACTGAAAGCAGTTGTTTTCCAGATATTTACACACCAACATCTTCTTCTGTGGTCAGGTGGTGTTGTTTAGCTTTAGCGCACACCCAGACAGTGAAAGAAGGAACATAGAAAACGATGCTTTGGCTTCTCCAGGAGAGGAGTCCTCCATATTTGACCTGACCTCCTCCCAGGAACTGCAGTCCTGTGTAAATCACGCTCTCTGGTAATTAAGCGACTTTTGCTTCAGTAAAGCGTCTCCGACGTCTGTTTGGATCCAGTCGCTCTGCCGTGTCGCCCTTCTGTCCGGACCAGGATGACAAGACCAGAAATACACTTCAAAAGCTCCAGAGTTTTACCTCAAAAATAGAGAGATAAGACAAAGTCAGAGTCAGTTGCACAAAACACCGAAAGGGATTGGCGCGGTTGGGAGAGTGGCCGTGCCAGCAACCTGAGAGTTCCTGGTTCGATCCCCACCTTCTACCAACCTCGTCACGTCCGTTGTGTCCTTGGGCAAGACACTTCACCCTTGCTCCTGATGAGTCGTGGTTATTGCCTTGCATGGCAGCTCCCGCCATCAGTGTGTGAATGTGTATGTGAATGGGTGAATGTGGAAATAGTGTCAAAGCCCTTTGAGTACCTTGAAGGTATAGCAGTATGAACCTTTCAAGTCATGGCTGCAAACTGCCAGTAAGAAGAAGAAGTAATAGAGCTGGTTGCTTGTTTCTCTCGTGAGATCTGACAACATTAATAGTTTAAATTGAACAATTGACAGGTTGACAACATCCAAACAAACCAAGTCATCTCCAATACATCTCAACATTACACACATCCTCCAGGCTGAGTTAGTCTACATGATGAAGTAAGCTGGAAACTACATGTAAGTCATATAAAGAAAACATTTAAAAATTGACTGCGATAACAAATAGAATAAAAAACATCCCCACAAATATTAACTACATTTATTGTACCCAATTGTATTTGAATCATACATTGTTTATTGCATAAAGGTCCAGGGACATACAAACCCTGTTTCCATATGAGTTGGGAAATTGTGTTAGAGGTAAATAAAAACAGAATACAATGATTTGCAAATCCTTTTCAACCCATATTCAGTTGAATGCACTACAAAGACAAGATATTTGATGTTCAAACTCATAATTTTTATTATTTTTTTGAAGATAATTAACTTAAAATTTCATGGCTGCAACACGTGTCAAAGTAGTTGGGAAAGGGCATGTTCACCACTGTGTTACATCACCTTTTCTTTTAACAACACTCAATAAACGTTTAGGAACTGAGGAAACTAATTGTTGAAGCTTTGAAAGTGGAATTCTTTCCCATTCTTGTTTTATGTAGAGTTTGAGTCGTTCAACAGTCCAGGGTCTCCGCTGTTGTATTTTACGCTTCATAATGCGCCACACATTTTCCATGGGAGACAGGTCTGGACTGCAGGCAGGCCAGGAAAGTACCCGCACTCTTTGTTTTACGAAGCCACGCTGTTGTAACATATGTTGAATGTGGCTTGGCATTGTCTTGCTGAAATAAACAGGGGTGTCCATGAAAAAGATGGCGCTTAAATGGCAGCATATGTTGTTCCAAATTATTATGTCACACATGTTACTTGTGCTGATGTTACTTAAACTTAAAGTCTGGACAGTTTATTTCAAATCCTGCAGTTTCATTTGCTGCTGCTGTTCTCACCAGCACACTTGTGTTTCTTACACTGCTACTTAGAAGACAATCTTTCACCACACACACTGCAACTCAACACTTTCTCACCTGTGTGTCTTCTCATGTGTACTTTTAAACTTCGATTTATGACATAACTTTTACCACATTCTGAGCAGGAAAAAGGTTTCTCTCCCGTGTGTATTCTCATGTGCGCTTTGAATTGGTACCTTTGAGTAAAATCTTTACCGCAGATTGAACATGTAAAAGGTTTTTCTCCAGTGTGTGTTCTCATGTGTGCTTTAAAATTGTGCTTTTGAGTAAAATCTTTACCGCAAATTGAACATGAAAAAGGTTTTTCTCCAGTGTGTGTTGTCATGTGTAGTTTTAAACTTTGATTTAATACAAATCTTTTACCACATACTGAGCAGGAAAAAGGTTGTTCTCCAGTATGTATTCTCATGTGTACTTTGAAATTGTGCTTTAAAGTAAAACATTTACGACAGAGTGAACAAGAAAAGGGTTTTTCTCCAGTGTGTGTTCTCATGTGGGTTTTCAGAAGACTTTGGTATTTAAAAGTTTTGTGACAGAGAGAAGATGTGAAGTGAGTGTTGTCAGTGTGACATGTCTTATCATCTTTAGAGTCTTCATCATCAGTGTCAGGAGAGTGTGACGTTGTGTCCTCACTATCTGATAGTGGAGCTAAGAGCTTGTCTGCTTGTGATCCTCCACAGTGGTCTCCATCAGCTTCTGTTGTCATGTGTTGTGTTGAGCTGCTGCTTGGAGGCTCCCCCCCTCCCCTCTCCTCACTTTCACCTTTCACCTCATCATCTTCACTCTTCACAATCAAATGGAACTTCTCCAACCATTCTTGACTGATGCTGTGTTCCTCCTCTTCCTCTTTAAAATGCGGGGTCAGTGGGTTATTTTCTTCCCTTTGCATTTGCAATGTATGTGGCGCCTTCTCTTCCTCCTTAATGTGGAAGGGCTGTGGCTCCTCCTTGCCCATCCTGAAGCTCCACTTCTGTTGCTCAGAGAGAAGATGTTCTTCACAGACGTCTGCAGGACACAGGAAGACAAACATGGTCGAGAGGAGTCCATCTTTTTTTCAGTCACATGTCAGGAGCGATATTGATAAGATTTTACCAATTCAGATTTAATTTTCAATTCTGCTTTACGATTCGGTTATTTGTGGACTCTTTTGCTTTCAAATTCGGTAAAAAGGTGAAGAAACAGGTCGATTAGCACCTACAGTGAGGTCTTAAGAGGCCCAGACCTTATGGGTCCCCTATGGGGTGCCAGAGGACCCTAAGGAAATGTTTCTGCTTTGAAAATATCTATAAAATAAAAACATTTTTGGCTATAAATTAACAAGACACTACAAGTTATTTTGGGGTATTTCACAGAACTTTCCTCCAGAAGATCTTAGCTCCGTCCATGTCAGATGAATATCAAATGAAGCTGTTTGACCACAATACCCAGGAATATGTTTGGAGGAGAAAAGGTGAGGCCTTTAATCCCAGGAACACCATTCCCACCATCAAGCATGGTGGTGGTAGTATTATTCTCTGGGTCCGTTTTGCTGCCAATGGAACTGCTGCTTTAAATGGGACAATGTAAAAGGAGGATTATCTCCAAATTCTTCAGGACAAGCTAAAATCATCAGCCTGGAGGTTGGGTCTTGGATGCTGTTGGGTGTTCCAACAGGGCAATGACCCCAAACACACGTCAAAAGTGGTCAAGGAATGTCTAAATCAGGCTAGAATGAAGGTTTTAGAATGGCCTTCCCAAAGTCCTGACTTAAACGTGTGGACAATGCTGAAGAAACAAGTCTATGTCAGAAAACCAACACATTTAGCTGAACTGCACCAATTTTGTCAAGAGGGATGGTCAACAACCAAAAGCGCCTTATTGCAGTGAAACTTGCCAAAGGACATGCAACCAAATATTAACATTGCTGTATGTATACTTTTGACCCAGCACATTTGCTCACATGTACAGTAGACCCATAATCAATTCATAAAAAAAAAAAAACTTTATGAATGTTTTTAGTGAGCAACAAGTATGTGCTCCAATCACTACATCACAAAAAAATAAGAATTGTAGAAATGATTGGAAACTCAAGACAGCCATGACAATATGTTCTTTACAGGTGTATGTTAACTTTTGATCGCGACTGTATGTGTGTGTGTATATATATATATATATATATATATATATATATATATACACACACACACACACACATAAAACAGATTTAAGTGTACCACTAATGGTACGACAAATGTTCTTTAATTGTTTAAGTACAGTGTTTTAGTTTCCTATATTGAATGAACCTGAAAGTTCATTGAGGTGGTACTTGGACAGCCAAGTATTTTTGGTGAAAAAAGTTTGACAACTACTGACGTAGTAAACTACATTGGCAGACACCATTTTGTTTTACCTAAAACGACGTCCGCGTATAACTATCGCTTCCAATGAGATCCCGTTTTTATCTTGAGTTAACAGTAAAAGGAGAAAGCAATATCTGCGTCGTTTCATTTTTCTCTAACTACTTTCCACTGTGTTTGTTAGAAAGTTCCACAACTGTTGACGTTATCCCACGCTTGTGCTACAGCACTCATCTCATTGTGCAACATGTCAATGTTTCAAGTGGAACTAAACCTGATCTCTGAAAGAGGCACACATTATTTCCAAAGCAGGGCCCCCATCCACATATACAATACTAGAACATATCTGATGAAAGCAAACATTATTTGGTTATTTGAATTATAAGTGGGCCATACCAGCTATTAGGGTTGTACAGTATACTGGTATTGGTATAGTACCGCTAATGAATCATTCGCTGTACCGTACCCTCGCATCGAAGTCACGTCGTGACATTGCGGGTTTACGAGCAGACGAGCATGTTCGGCGGCACACAATCACTGAGTACTTACAAGCAGACACAGCGTGGAGACAGAAAAGGAACAACGGATTCATTTTGGCTTAAAAACTAACAATAAAGGTGAAGTTATAACACTGAAACACCCTCAGGAAAAGGGGCTTTAAGACATAGCAAGCTAGCTAGCGGCTAACATCCATCCGCCGTCGGTAGTGTTTTAGCTACTTCTAAATCACTAATCCTCGCCTCCATGGCAACAAATAAAGTAAGTTTCTCACAAGTAACATTATCACTGGAGGACGAGGAACAGCTAAACATGCTTCACTACACACCGTAGCTCACCGGCTTCAAAATGTAAACAAACGCCACATATCTAGCCGATACTACTATGATTACGTCAATATTTTTTGGTATCACAACATTTTATTTCACTTTTTTTTTAAATGTATACAGTATTATGTTTATAAACACAGGAAATATGTCCCTGGACACATGAAGACTTTAAAGATGACCAATGTATGATCCTGTAACTACTTGGTATCGGATTGATACCCAAACTTGTGGTATCATCCAAAAACTAATGTAAAGTATCAAAGAAGAGAAAAATACGTGATTATTACATTTTAACAGAAGTGTAGATAGAACATGTTAAAAGAGAAAATAAGCAGATACTAACAGTAAATGAACAAGTAGATTAACTATCCATTTTTACAGTTTGTCCTTAATAATGTTGACAAAATAATAGGTGTATAAATGAGACAACATGTTAGTGCATATGTCAGCAGACTAATTAGGAGTCTTTGTTTGTTTACTTACTAGTAAAAGACAAGTTGTCTAGCATGTTCACTATTTTATTTAAGGACTTAACTGCAATAATAAACATATGTTTAATATACCCTAAGTTTTTTTTGTTAAAATAAAGCCAGTAATGCCATTTTTGCGGTCCCCTTTATTGAGAAAAGTACCAAAATAAATTTGGTACCGGTAGCAAAATATTGGTATGGTTCCAACACTCCCAGCTATATTTGAATATTGTCTAATGGAAATGACTGCTGTCTGATAATCACATGAATAACCAGTGTTGGCGTTAACACACTTTTTATGTCTTTTTACGCATTGAAATCAAAAAGGACGTGCATTTCCTTAAATCCGGGCGTCCCTGGATTGCAGAGTGTTTTTTTTTTTTAACCGAACTGCCTTCTCTGGGTCAAAACTGCAGTTTGCTTGTTTTTTTTTTTTTAACAAATATCACTTTCCACCAGTGTTTTGTTTTGTTTATTGTGACGGTGCGTTCTTATCACGCCGTCACTTGAGGACCGGCATGTCAGCGGGAGTGAGCGCCCTGTCGGTTGGAAGTGTGGCCGTGCCAGCAACTTGAGGGTTCCAGGTTCGATCCCCGCTTCTGCCATCCTAGTCACTGCCATTGTGTCCTTGGGCAAGACTCTTTACCCACCTGCTCCTAGTGCCACCCACACTGGTTGAAAAGTAACTGTCCGGCTTGCCCCTGACAGTTTGGTTGTGTTTTAGTTTTTCCTCTGTGTGTAGTATTTCCTGTCAGCGCTATTATTTTGTCCGTTTCCTGGTTGTTTCCCTGAGTGCTTTGTCTCCCCAGCTGTGGCTGATTGGCACCTGGCCACACCTGGTGTCAATCAGCCAGATACTATTTAAAGCTGCCTTCCCCACCAGTCAGTGCTGGATTATTGTCGTGTCGTGTGGATGTCACCACTACCTGTCAATGTCATTTATGCTAATCGTTGTAGTGTTGTGTCTACTTCTGTTCACTCTGCTCACGTCATAGTTCCTTCGTGTCACAGTAAGTGTTTTTGTTTTTAGTCCAAAGTTAGCCTTTGTGCTAGTTTTGTTCATAGCCAAGTTTGTTCTCCGCCTTGTGCGCGCCTTTTGTTTGTACCCTTTTGTTTGTTCTTGTTTTAGTGTTAAATTAAATCATGTTTTCCTGCACAATGCCTGCCGCCATCTCTGCATCTTGGGGTTCAGCAACAACACCCCCTGACAGTAATTCAGATATTAGGTTTCACTATGTAAAAACGCTTTGAGTCACTAGAGAAAAGCGCTATATAAACATAATTCACATGATTGATAAGCATTCGTTTTTAAATGGTGGTGTTAAAGGCCTACTGAAAGCCACTACTAGCGACCACGCAGTCTGATAGTTTATATATCAATGATGAAATATTAACATTGCAACACATGCCAATACGGCCTTTTTAGTATACTAAATTGCAATTTTAAATTTACCGGGAGTTTCGTCTTCAAAACGTCGTGTATTGATGACGTGTACGCAAGACGTCACGGGTTTTTAGGAAGTATGAGCGCTGCACACACACACAGCTAAAAGTCGTCTGCTTTAACCGCATAATTACACAGTATTTTGGAGATCTGTGTTGCTGAATCTTTTGCAATTTGTTCACTTAATATTGGAGAAGTCACAGTAGAAAGATGGAATTGGGAAGCTTTAGCCTTTAGCCACACAAACACACGATGAGTCCTTGTTTAGAATTCCCGGAGGTGAAACTATCCTATGGATCACAGCGAACATGGATCCCAACCGAATGTCAACCAGCAGGTTTCTCTGAGAAAATTGTGGTAAAAAGTTGCTTCTTACCTGGAGAAAAGCTGAGCTTGTGCCATCCATAAAGCTGCCGTCGACTCCCCTTAGACACAGCGCGTCAAGACACCCGTGGACGTACACCTCCGACTATCAGGTACTATTTAACTCACTAAAACACTAGCAACACAATAGAAAGATAAGGGATTTCCCAGAATTATCCTAACAAATGTCTCTAAAAACATAACTTTTTTTTAAAATTATTATTATTTTTCTAGTCCGTCGCTATTAATATCCTCAAACACAAATCTTTCATCCTCGCTCAAATTAATGGGGAAATTGTCGTTTTCTCGGTCCAAATAGCTGTTTTTGTTGGAGGCTCCCATTAAAATCAATGTGAATATGTGAGGAGCCCCCACACTTGTGATGTCATCGTCTGCACCAAAAGTTGCGAACTTTATCGTGGATGTTCTCTACTAAATCCTTTCAGCAAAAATATGGCAATATCACGAAATGATCAAGTATGACACATAGAATCTAATTTTAGCAGGCCTTTAAAAAGCAAGTATATCTCCATCTTTAGTGATAAATGTGTCCCCCGGATGAACATGTGTCACAAACATTGTATTAGATGATATGTGGATGTTTTGCTTACTTGGACTGTGATGAAGCTGTGAGGACTCAGGTGGTTTGTCTTCATGCTCTTCAGTCTTCACAGAGACAACAGTCAGTGGAAACTTGCTGACATCAGCCTCCTCCTGCCCTACAGGACACTCTCCCTCCTGACTGATCCACACTTCCTCCTCTTCCTCTTTAATGTGGGGGGGCTGTGGATCCTCCTGCTGATGAAGGGGACGTTCTTCTTGACGAGCGTTCATCTGTTGGACGTCCGCAAGACAACACAAACAAACTTCAGCTCAGACGTGTCAAATATTTATTAGTCTATCAAATATTATATTTTCCAAGGGGACTGACACCACTTTGTGGTGATGTTCTTCTACACATGGAATAATCATCAGTTATTGATTATTATGAATTGTGTAATTGATCCTGTTTCCTGCATTTACATTAATTATTGATTAAAAAGTAACAACTTATAGAAAACCTCCTGCTGGGATTTTAATACCGTCATGACTGCATGAAGTCAGTCTGCACGTATAAAAGTGTCATTGTGCTGCAGCATCAAGTGACGCCAACTGGCTCCTCCCACTACCAACCTACCAGCCAACCTTGACGTGCACCTCCAAAATAGTCCCACCTCACATCAACGGTGACCAGGACTACAGAGCTGTGGTCGGTTGGCTTTACTTTTACGCACAATATCCTCTCCTTGTTTTTCCTTCTGCAAAAGCAACATTCTTAAAACCAACGGAAAACAAACAGAAGTGCAGTGAAGCACGTGTAACAATTGCCAGCAAGTATATATATATATATATATATATATATACAAATTTATAAATATAAACATATTTTTAGAATATTTGGGTACCTTATGATTCGACTACAAACAAAATATTGATGCAAATTCATTTTGTGTGCAGTATATTAAAGCTATTTTTAATATTTAACATTTATTTAATTAAATATTTATTTTAGTCTGACTGAATAAGCATTAATCACTTACAATTGTGCAAATAGTGTATTCGTAATAACAAACATCAGTTGATTTAATGTCCACCCAATGCAGCTGAGATAGGCTCCAACACCCCCCTCGCAACCTCAAATAGGGACAAGCGGTAGAAAAGGTATGGATGGATGTTATCAAGGGAATAGAAGTGCGTGCAAACATCATTTGTATTTATTGCTAATAAAGTTGACACCAACATAAAGCAGACCACTGCAATAGTACATTATATTACACTGTCATTACAATAACAATATTATTTTTTGTTCATCCTGTAAAGCATCTTTGAGTACACTGAAAAGCGTTATACCAAATAAAATGTATTATTATTATTATTATTATTATTATTATACCATGTGACTTATTCCAGACTTAAATTTCGAGACGTTCGTTTCTTTCTAGTAACAAATATTTAATGATGTTAAGCGTGACTGTAATATACAACAAAAAAACAGTTAAAGTATTAAATAAGTCAATATAATTCTCATAGAGAACATATAAAATACACTCCTCCAAAAAAAAAACGCTCGCATTTGCTACAAAGGCCTGCTAGCGGGCTAACGCTAGCACGTTAGCTTCGAACAACATATGAGGTAAATAAGATAAATAATATGAAAATATATCATGTATATTACCTCATAAGCCGCGTGTACAAGAGAGGAGTGGAATATATTCTTCCTATTGTTACACCAGCAACTCTTTTTTGTCTTCTGTGGCCGGGCGAAGGAAGTGTGCACCACTCACTATTGTCCCAGTGAAACACGTGTTTGAAGGAAGTGTGCACCACTCACTATTGTCCCAGTGAAACACGTGTTTGAAGGAAGTGTGCACCACTCACTATTGTCCCAGTGAAACACGTGTTTGAAGGAAGTGTGCACCACTCACTATTGTCCCAGTGAAACACGTGTTTGAAGGAAGTGTGCACCACCTACTATTGTCCCAGTGAAACACGTGCTGGGCCAACATTTGTTCCGCGGTTGAGAACACCTCGATGACGTCACACAGGAGGAAGCACAAAACAAGATAGCGTCTGGCGGGAGAATACGTTGTTTTGGTTATTATGGTTTCTAGGTCTTAATTACAACGTACATGTGCACATGTGTGTCGTTTAACGCAGTAAACGTCGTTATTAATTGTTATTGTATGCGGATACATTAGTCTGAGTGCACTTTGACGTGCTAGCCTAGCCTGCTGGTTAGCTTAGCTTGTTAGCTGCTAACAAAGAGAGGCGGAAGTGATCGACACATCAAAGCAGAGATCCAATGTAAGTGTAAAGTGTTTTTATTGTGTGAACATGTCTACATTACAAATGATGTGAGTGTTGGTGACTCAAAAGAGGAGAAGGAGCGACAACATCAACTACTGGACACAGTTTTCTAGAAACATCAAATTGTGTTACACATCCATCCATCTATCTTCTTCTGCTTATCTGAGGTCGGGTCGCGGGGCCAGCAGCCTAAGTAGGGAAGCCCAGCCTTTCCTTTCTCCAGCCACTTCATACAGCTCTTTCTAGGGGATCCCGAGGCGTTCCAAGGCCAGCCAGTTTCTAACATAATAGTGAGAGTCCAGTCCATAGTGGGGCCAGACAGAGACCATCCCGAGCGCAGACAGGTCAGTAACGCAGAGATGTCCCCAACCGTTGCACAGTTGAGCGGTCCACCCCAGGTTCTGACTCTGGACAGATATACATATATATATATATATATATATATATATATATATATATATATATATATATATATATATATATATATACATATATAATATATATATATATATATACATATATATATATATATATATATATATATATATATATATATATATATATATCAATCAATCAATGTTTACTTATATAGCCCTAAATCACTAGTGTCTCAAAGGGCTGCACAAACCACCACGACATCCTCGGTAGGCCCACATAAGGGCAAGGAAAACTCACACCCAGTGGGACATCGGTGACAATAATGACCCAGTGGGACGTCTGTGACAATAATGACTATGAGAACCTTAGAGAGGAGGAAAGCAATGGATGTCGAGCGGGTCTAACATGATACTGTGAAAGTTCAATCCACAATGGATCCAACACAGTCGCGAGAGTCCCGTTCACAGCGGAGCCAGCAGGAAACTATCCCAAGCGGAGGCGGATCAGCAGCGCAGAGATGTCCCCAGCCGATACACAGGCAAGCGGTACATGGCCACCGGATCGGACCGGACCCCCTCCACAGGGGAGAGTGGGACATAGAAGAAAAAGAAAAGAAACAGCAGATCAACTGGTCTAAAAAGGGAGTCTATTTAAAGGCTACAGTATACAAATGAGTTTTAAGGTGAGACTTAAATGCTTCTACTGAGGTGGCATCTCGAACTGTTACCGGGAGGGCATTCCAGAGTACTGGAGCCCGAACGGAAAACGCTCTATAGCCCGCAGACTTTTTTTTGGGCTTTGGAATCACTAACAAGCCGGAGTCCTTTGAACGCAGATTTCTTGCCGGGACATATGGTACAATACAATCGGCAAGATAGGATGGAGCTAGACCGTGTAGTATTTTATACGTAAGTAGTAAAACCTTAAAGTCACATCTTAAGTGCACAGGAAGCCAGTGCAGGTGAGCCAGTATAGGTATATATGTATGTATATATGTATATAAAGGTATATACAGTACAGGCGTAATGTGATCAAACTTTCTTGTTCTTGTCAAAAGTCTAGCAGCCACATTTTGTACCAACTGTAATCTTTTAATGCTGGACATGGGGAGACCCGAAAATAATACGTTACAGTAGTCGAGGCGAGACGTAACAAACGCATGGATAATGATCTCAGCGTCTTTAGTGGACAGAATGGAGCGAATTTTAGCGATATTACGGAGATGAAAGAAGGCCGTTTTAGTAACGCTTTTAATGTGTGCCTCAAAGGAGAGAGTTGGGTCGAAGATAATACCCAGATTCTTTACCGTGTCGCCTTGTTTAATTGTTTGGTTGTCAAATGTTAGAGTTGTATTATTAAATAGAGTTCGGTGTCTAGCAGGACCGATAATCAGCATTTCCGTTTTTTTGGCGTTGAGTTTGCAAAAGTTAGCGGACATCCATTGTTTAATTTCATTAAGACACGCCTCCAGCTGACTACAATCTGGCGTGTTGGTCAGCTTTAGGGGCATGTAGAGTTGGGTGTCATCAGCATAACAGTGAAAGCTAACACCGTATTTGCGTATGATGTCACCTAGCGGCAGCATGTAGATGCTGAAGAGTGCAGGGCCAAGGACCGAACCCTGGGGAACTCCACACGTTACCTTAACGTAGTCCGAGGTCACATTGTTATGGGAGACACACTGCATCCTATCAGTAAGATAAGAGTTAAACCAAGACAGGGCTAAGTCTGACATACCAATTCGTGTTTTGATACGTTCTAATAAAATATTATGATCGACGGTATCGAAAGCAGCGCTAAGATCGAGGAGCAGCAACATAGATGACGCATCAGAATCCATCGTTAGCAATAGATCATTAGTCATTTTTGCGAGGGCTGTCTCCGTCGAGTGATTTGCCCTGAAACCGGATTGAAAGGTTTCACATAGATTGTTAGACGCTAAATGTTCATTTAACTGCTCCGCAACAATTTTTTCGAGGATTTTTGAAATAAAGGGAAGGTGAGACACCGGTCGGTAGTTTACCATGAGGTCAGGATCGAGGTTAGGTCTTTTAAGAAGAGGATGAATAACCGCTTTTTTGAATGCTAGGGGAACAGTGCCCGAGGAAAGTGATAAGTTTATAATATTTAGCACTGATGGACCTAATAATACAAAGAGCTCCTTGATCAGTTTCCCAGGAAGAGGGTCAAGTAAACATGTTGTTTGTTTTATTCCATTTACACGTTGTAACAATTCCTCTAATGTTATTTCATCAAAACAAGAGAAACTATTTTGGAGGGCAGTATCCGCCGTATATACAATCGTGTCAGTGTTAATAGAACCCCGTTGTAGCTGGGACGCATTGTCTTTAATCTCCTTTCTAATGACTTCAATTTTCTTACTAAAGAATTGCATAAAGTCATCAGCTGAGTGGGTGGAGCTACTGGAAGGAGTCCCTTGTTGGGTTAGCGATGCTACCGTACTAAACAAAAGTTTAGGATCGTTTTTATTACGGTGGATGAGATTTGAGTAATAATTAGCTTTAGCTAAGGTAAGCATGCGTTTATAAGTTATTAAACCATCACTAAATGCTTGATGGTGCACCTCAAGTTTAGTCGTGCGCCATTTGCGTTCCAGCTTTCTGCATAATAATTTCTGAGCTCTAGTTTCTTCTGTAAACCACGGGGTGCGCTTTTTTGGAGCCTTTTTAACTTTAGCGGTGCTATGTTATCAATGGTTTCGCGCAGGGCGTCGTTAAAGTTGTTAGTGAGGTTATCAATAGAGCCCACATACTTTGGGAATGGTGCCATTACCGAGGGCAGTAGGTCAGCAAGAGTTGTCGTTGTGGCAGCATTAATGTTGCGGCTGCTATAGCAGTTATTATTATTATTAGTTTGACGAACATGCGTCTGAACCTCGAATTTTATAAGGTAATGATCGGACAATACTTTAGTATACGGGAGTATCGTAACTTTGGAAGCGGTGATACCCCTGACAAGCACTAGGTCTATCGTATTACCGTTGCGATGCGTGGGTTCATTTATTATTTGTGTGAGACCACAGCTATCAATTATAGTCTGGAGCGCTACGCACTGTGGGTCCAATGGGGTATTCATATGGATATTAAAGTCCCCCATTATGATTATATTATCGGCGTGTGTCACTAGATCAGCAACGAACTCTGAGAATTCATTGATAAAGTCCGAACAGGGCCCTGGGGGGCGGTAGATAACAGCCAGGTGTAGAGGCAGCGGTGTGACAGACCTCATAGTAAGCACCTCAAACGATTTATATTTATTATTTATGTTAGGACTAAGGTTAAAGTTTTCGTTGTATATTAGTGCGACCCCCCCACTCCTTTTAAGCGGACGGCCAATATGCGCATGTGTAAAGTTAGGAGGACATGTCTCATTTAGCGCAAAAAAGTCGTTTGGTTTAAGCCAGGTTTCGCTGAGACCGATGACGTTAAGATTGTTGTCTCTGATAATATCATTAACTAACAACGTTTTAGGAGACAATGATCTTATGTTTAAAAAAACCTATATTATAGGTAGTGGGCTGTTTTAGGGAATTTTTGATCAAATTATCCGTAGTGGCAATATTAATAATGTTGTGTTTATTATGCCCAGTGCATTTAGTATAGTTACGACCATATCTAGGAATTGATACGACAGGAATTTTCCGATTGTTTGATTGTTGCTTTGATAAACTGCACGCATCATGGTTAGCCACCTCAGTAACGGGGATTTTCCGATTGTTTGTTTGTTGCTTTGATAAACTGCACGCATCATAGTTAGCCACCTCGGTAAAACACATGTCCAACTCTGAAACACTCAAAGCAGAAAAAACTTGTTCTAATTTAACTGACTCCTTACCCAGACCAGTAGTCTCGCATCCTTTATTTAAATCCGTCTTCAGGGTGGAGGGAAGTGGTGTTCTGTGGGGATTAGCCTTTTGCTTTGTTTTTAGCCCCGCTCGACATCCGCGTTTCCGATCACACCGCTGGCGTCTGCTCCGTAGACGGCCCCCGCTGCTACTAGACTCCCCTGCTTCACAGGCCGCTGGATGTAGCCGCCGACGTATTCCCATGCTAGTTAGCATGTTTAGCACGCCCGCGTCTATCAGTCCAAAACGGCCCGATATGTCCATATCCAGAAGTGTCTGGCGGTCGTACGTGATCACGGAGTGACCACGATGCGAGCCAGCCATGAAGTCTGCAGAACTGTCCGGCATTTCCGCCAAATGTTCCATCTTTAGCAAGA
Source organism: Nerophis ophidion (assembly GCF_033978795.1). NCBI lineage: Eukaryota > Metazoa > Chordata > Actinopteri > Syngnathiformes > Syngnathidae > Nerophis > Nerophis ophidion. Next base: position 30,790 of record NW_026906952.1, read on the forward strand.
GCACCGCAGTGTCGCAGCCCGTCCGGGCGCCGCCATCTTGCTTTTTTCTTATATATATATATATATATATATATATATACACAAAACCTTTCTACATATAAAGTGTAACATTTTCACGTATAAAGTGCAACATTAAACTGCTTCAAGTTGTTGCTCAGATTAAATACAATGACAAAACTTTACTTCTACATACAAAAAGTGCAACATTAAACAGTTTAAAGTCAACTCAGCCTCAGATTAACTTTTCTTCAGCCCTCCCCACCATTTTACCCTGGTGACTTTCACTCAATTTTCATGTTTTCTGCCAGAAAAATCAGTTTATCGACATTGTCTGCAGAAAGAGCAGACCTGCTTGCAGTTACAATGTCCCCAACTGTGAAAAATACCCTTTCGCTGGACACGGAGGTAGCAGGTATGGCAAGGTAGTGCCTGGCTAACTTGGCAGTAAGAGGATAAATGGGCTCATTGTTTCTCCACCATAGAAGTGTGTCAAAATCTAGTTTTTAATGCAATATGGTCTTAAATCTGCTGCTGTAAAAACACCAACGGCATTTGTTATTGCTTTAGCCCTGCCTGAGTTGCCGAGTAGAAGCTGCTTGAATGCAGTGGGAGCTGCGTTTGTTCGTCTTTCTCTTCATTGAAGCCATGTTATCCATTGTTGTATCGCGCTGCGTAGCCGAAGTGTTCCCAAACGGGAGATCTTAACGAGGCAGGAGTGTCTTTCAGCTCTGGATTTTACACTTTGTAGTAGCCCGGTCATTGCTAGCATGCCGTGTGTTGTGCCTCAGTGTACATTGTTTACACAACGTGTGGTGCGCTACTTAATATGTCCGTGTGGAAACTTGTTCGATACACCACCGGACCGAACCCAAACCCCCGTACCGAAACGGTACAATACAAATACACGTACCGTTACACCCTTAATACACACACATCTGAAGATTATAAAAAAATAAATATATTTGGTGGGCTAAATAAAATGACTCGGCAAACCAATGTTTGGTATGAGTGATATGACCTCAAATCTATATCTTAATAACAATATATGTCACGATATATCATTTGGTATATGATTGATAATAGAAGAATTCCAAAACTGTTTACAAAGGCTCTTAATTTGGCAGCTGACATATGCAGTAACATATTGTGTCATTTCTAATTGTATTATTTTGTCAAAACAATTATTATTAATGTACTTGTTTATTTACTGTTAATATCTGGTTACTTTATTTGAGAACATAGTACTGGGAATGATGTAATAATAGGGACGGCGTGGCACAGTGGGAGAGTGGCCGTGCGCAACTCGAGGGTCCCTGGTTCAATCCCCACCTAGTACTAACCTCGTCACGTCCATTGTGTCCTGAGCAAGACACTTCACCCTTGCTCCTGATGGGTGCTGGTTAGCACCTTGCATGGCAGCTCCTTCCATCAGTGTGTGAATGTGTGTGTGAATGGGTAAATGTGGAAGTAGTGTCAAAGCGCTTTGAGTACCTTGAAGGTAGAAAAGCGCTATACAAGTACAACCCATTTATAGAGGTGTAACAGTACACAAAAATTTCGGTTCGGTACGTACCTCGGTTCAGAGGTCACGGTTCGGTTCATTTTCGGTACAGTAAGAAAAAAACAAAATATACATTTTTTAATTATTTAACACATTTGCTAAATCTTCCACCAAAAATATTTTTCTTAGTGGAATATTTGATGTGAAGTATTGGGAAACTTGGATATAATTCATAATAAAATAGATTTTGATTCAATATTATGTTTTAAGCAATGACAGTTTGAAAGAAAAAAAAACAGCTTAGTTTTATTAGTCAACGTTGCAACTTTTTCTAAATTACATTTAGCCTTTAAGCTCTTTTATTTCACTTTTGTTTATGTTTTTGTTTATTTTAATAGTATTTTTAGAATGTGCTGTGGGCCTTTAAAACATTAGCTGTGTACCGCAAATGGCCTCCAGGGCACACTTTTGACACCCCTGCTATAGATAATAAAAAATTAAATCTGATTAATCAAAGGATAAAAATCAGAGCCTGGCGACGCATGCGCGTTTATCATAACTCTCTCGCTCTCTCTGGCCCTCCCTCACGAATGCTGCTGCGTGCACCACTTTTTGTTTTGTTTTTAACCCCTTCTTAACCCTGAACGTACATTGAAAATACACGCAACCATAACTTAAAATGCCGGACATTCGAGGCATTTAAGAAACTCCACCTGGACATCTCCATAAAGAGGATATATCTCGTGAAAAGAGGAGGTGTGGTCAGTCTATCATATCCCAGTCGTTGCTAGCATGCCGTGTGTTGTTGTTTTTTTGATTGATTGAAACTTTTATTAGTAGATTGCACAGTACAGTACATATTCTGTACAACACCCGAATAAGTTTTTCAACTTGTTTAAGTCGGGGTCCACGTAAATCAATTCATGGTGCCTCGGTGTGCATTATTTACACAACGTGCGGCGCTACTTATATGTCCGTGTCGGATCGGTTCACCTCCGAACCGAAACCTCCGTACCAAAACGGTTCAATACAAATACACGTACCGTTGCACCTCTACCCATTTATCATTATTTATCATTTAATATTTTACTGCATATTTCAGCAACTAAATTAGGAGCCTGTGTAGTCTGTTTTAAAATTGTTCTGTTAATATTTATATGTGAAATAATATATTACAAAATCCCTTTAAACTATGTTGTCTATCCATATGAAAAAGTTCTGTCCATGAATTGATTAACGTGGACCCCGACTTAAACAAGTTGAAAAACGTATTCGGGTGTTACCATTTAGTGGTCAATTGTACGGAATATGTACTGTACTGTGCAATCTACTAATAAAAGTATCAATTAATCAATCAATCAATCAACCTGATTTGTTTTTCTTTTCCTGTGAATAATGTTGTAAGAGCAGCGTTTTTCTGCGTCACTGAGATTTCAAGACAGTTCATACGATGACTTGTTTTTCCTAAGTGCATGTAAAAGTACTGAACGCATTGTGTGACTGAGCAGAGATGCTGTGTTTGTCTTGCAGACGTCTGTGAAGAACATCTTCACCCTCAGCAACAGAAGTGGAGCTTCAGGATGCAGACGGAGGAGCCACAGCCCTCCCACATTAAGAAGGAAGAGGAATACCTTCAGATCTCCCATTTTAAAAAGGAAGAGGAAAACCCACTAATCCCCCAGTTTAAAGAGGAAGCGGTGGATCCACAGAGCCCACACATTAAGGAGGAAGAGGAGGACCCACTGACCCCTCACAATAAAGAGGAAGAGGAAGAACACAGCATCAATCAGCAGGGAGAGCATCTTGAAGGACTGGAGGAGGTTGATGTCACCAAGATGCCAGTGACTGGTGTCCCTGTGAAGAGTGAAGATGATGAGGTGAAAGGTGAAAGTGAGGAGAGGGGAGGGGGGGAGCCTCCAAGCAGCAGCTCAACACAACACATGACAACAGAAGCTGATGGAGACCACTGTGGAGGATCACAAGCAGACAAGCTCTTAGCTCCACTATCAGATAGTGAGGACACAACGTCACACTCTCCTGACACTGATGATGAAGACTCTAAAGATGATAAGACATGTCACACTGACAACACTCACTTCACATCTTCTCTCTCTCACAAAACTTTTAAATACCATTGTAGTCTGAAAAGACACATGAGAACACACACTGGAGAAAAACCTTTTTCTTGCTCAGTATGTGGTGAAGGTTTTGTTCGAAGTGAACATTTGAAAGTACACAAGAGAACACACACTGGTGAAAAACCTTTTGTCTGTTCAATATGTGGTAAAGGTTTTGCACACAGTAACAATTTAAAAAGACATATGAGAACAGACACAGGTGAAAAACCTTTTTCCTGTTCAACCTGTGGTAAAGGTTTTACACAAAGTCAGGATTTGAAAAAACACATGAGAACACACACTGGTGAAAAACCTTTTTGTTGTGTAACCTGTGGTAAAGGTTTTACAGAAAGTCAGAATTTGAAAAGACACATGAGAACACACACTGGTGAAAAACTTTTTTCCTGTTCAATCTGTGGTAAAGGTTTTACAAGAAGTACAAATGTGAAAAGACACATGAGAACACACACTTCTGAAAAATCACATTCCTGTTCAATCTGCAACATAAGCTTTTGTGAGCGATCAACCCTTGTAAGACACATGAGAAGACACCCAGGTGAGAAAGTGTTGAGTTGCAGTGTGTGTGGTGAAAGATTGTCTTCTAAGTAGCAGTGTAAGAAACACAAGTGTGCTGGTGAGAACAGCAGCAGCAAATGAAACTGCAGGATTTGAAATAAACTGTCCAGACTTTCATTTTGACTTTCTAACAACATCAGCACATATAACATGTGTGACATTGTTGTTTGTCTAACAATCTTTTTAATATGCTTCTACATTTATAGATTAGATATTTTGTATTAATGCTTTTTTTCAGTCAAGTACATGCATTAATATGCAACATTGTGTACTTTTATTAAAAAATGGACGGAACAATTTGAGTAAAAAGGTGAGAGTAAACAGTAAAAGACATATTTTACATGCAATAAACATGTTGTGTGTATGTATACACACAGACACACACTCATATATGTATTTATATATATATATATATATATATATATATATACATATATATATATATATATATATATATATATATATGTGTGTACTGTATATTCATCATACAATTTTAGACCTATTTATATGAAATATAAAAGTATTACATATTTGTATTTGTAATTGTTAATAATCCCATAGATTATCACCTTTATATGATATACATATGTACTGGTTCACATCTGAAACATCTTCTGGACCACTTCAGGAAGCATATTATTATTTACTTTATACATCATTTAAACAGTTGTCTTTTATACAATTTTAAAATGTGTGTCTTTTTGAATCATTTGTTGGGTCTCTATAATCTATTTTATTCATTATCGTTATTACTCAGTATTATGATGATTGTGTTGTGATTGTTTTATATGTATGTCCCCAGACCTTTATGCAATATACAAGTGAGAGAAAATGGCAGATTTTTATTTTGTGAAAGGACGGTTTTGTTTTCACAAACTTACATATGTGGATATATCAAATGAATCCAGTATTGTGTTTTAAATATTTTTTATGTTTTTTGTTTTTTTTTAACATCCCAAAAACATCAATATCAGTCAAAGTTTGGAGTGTCAGGCAAAAGCCAATATTGTACATCATCCCACAGAGATTTACTTTGCATACATTCTTAAAATAAACTGTTTATCTTGTTTTCCAATCACAGAACGAACAAGTGCTGTCTTCAATTGCAAAAAAAACATCCTAAATATTATTTTAAGTGGTCACTTCCATCTTTTTTTTTCTTAGATTAACTCTTTTGCCTTAGAAAGAATGGAAACTTTTAAGTATTTTTTTGTTCCAGGGAAAATAATAATAAGAAGAAATAGAAAATAATTAAAAATGACGCAGTAACTAGAATATTTGGAATGAAAGCCCTTTTAAATTTTGTAATATTTCTTATTTGCAGGTCATACTTAATTAAATCTTGAAATATTAAAATATTTTTATCAGTCAATAAGTGCATCAGTGACCAAATGCCTTTTTCAAACCATTGCTGTTCAAAGATGGATTTGTTTCTCATTTTAATATAAGAACAATTCCATAGTGGAGTATTGTGTGTGATGAAGTTGTGTTTGTAAATTAGTTTCCAGTACAACAACACTTGCTGGTAGGGATGGGTACTGTTCACTTCTAATTCCATGTTTTATGTGTTATATATGTCAATATATTGTGTGTTTGTATTTTGCCAACATGGTAGAATCACATGATAGGCAGGTTGTATCATGTTTTTCTGTCACCTTGAGGAAATGGCATAAAGAGGAAGATGACAATATAATGTCACTTGGACAATGATGTACAGAACAGAGGAGATTTAGTTCATTTGTATTTTTGGTTTTAGACTATTTGTTTTTTTGTGTTTTTTTTTTGACAAAACCTCTCCTTATCCAGCTACTGATTTCTGGTAGCTGCTTAAAAATAATGAATACGGAAGGCTTTACTTTGATAAGTGTATTGTTTTCCATTGATAAACACAATTGGGAACTGACGTTGCCAAGAATGGAACTCACGTCTTGTAGAATAAAAGGCCAATGCACCAACCTTTGTGCTATCAAAGTTTTGTTGACGTCACCAACAACAATCAGTAATCTAATGTTTATGAAATGGACATCAAGTTTGTTGTTTTGATTCAGTTTGTCATCCTTCTTTGATTCTAGTGGCATTTAAACAACTGTTTTTATTCTCTCTCCATATTCTCAACTGACCACAAGACTCAAAAGCCAACATTTTCGATGGAGCTTGGGCGGTTTATAACTTGTCGAATTTCCCGGCAAATCTGTACTGCTTCCTGAAGCGGTCACGGGGCTTCTTACGTCATCATTTCTGGCTCCTCCCCTGAATGAAATAGGCCTCCATACACGCCTGGTGGAAACACCCCCTCCATTAGTCCACACACGCCTCCAAGCCTCCGCACCATCGGAAGCAGACCAAGGATCGCTGGCTGACAGTGAGAGTGTCTGAATCTTTTTAGGCGGTTGTGCATAAAGTGATTTGTGAGTGGATGGAGATGGAAGGAAATAGTGGGGGGTGTATGAAGAAGGTATGGACATGGATAGGACTAGAGGGGAGAGAGGAAAGAAGGGGAGAGGAGGTCATGAAGGAAACTCCAGTGCTAAAAGAGTCCACAAAGATGATGAAAGAGTTGAAAGGTGGAAAAAGATTATGGAATATGGAATAATAAAGAAATATATACATTGCTAAACTTCTATAATCCATGCAAAAAATTACAAATACATAAAGTAGAAACAATAGTGGAGCTACTATCTATCTATTTATCTAGATATCTATCTATCTATCTATCTATCTATCTATCTATCTATCTATCTATCTATCTATCCATCTATCTATCTATCTATCTATCTATCATTTGGTGTGGAGACTTTAATGCACATAGCACAGTGTGGGATAGACAATTGCAAGATTATATATCCATTGAAGTCAGGGGGGGGTTAGTGGGGGTGTAGCCCGGAAGAGTCAGCGCTGCATGGGATTCTGGGTATTTGTTATGTTGTGTTTATGTTGTGTTACAGTGAGGATGTTCTCTTGAAATGTGTTTATTATTCTTGTTTGATGTGGTTTCACAGTGTGGCGCATATTTGTAACAGTGATAAAGTTGTTTGTACGGCCACCGTCAGTGTGACCTGTATGGCTGTTGACCAAGTATGTCTTGCACTCACAATCATATGTCTGTTAAAGCCATACACATCATGCGTTCAAGTCGGCACGCTGATTGTTCGGTGAATGAGCGATCGCAAAGGGTGACAAAGCGCTGTCACATTACGCCCGAGATACACTTACCCGGGAAAACATCGGGTTAATCCTACCAGACGGTATTTTAATGTCTTGCGGTAAAATCATTAGGATCGGTAAGTATGTTGTTAGGGCGGGATAGCCATTCATAGAAGGTGAACCCACTTTGCACCAAGTTCCTGCAACCAGTGGTCCCCCGGTAAAGTGAATGTGAGACCCCTGATCCTAACAATTCAGAAAAAATCTGTAAAATAATGGTATTTTTCTGTGAAACTGCCAGCATTGTCACTTCATTAAAGGTGGTTGATCGTAATAATTTGGAAAAACGCTGTATAATAAAGGTATTTTTCTGCTGAACTGTTTGCATCGTCACTTTAATAATGGTGGTTACTCTTAATAATTTAGTAAAAATCTGTAAAATGACGATATTTTTTCACAAAACGTTTCATGAAAATGTCTGTTGATATAATGTTTTTGATCATTATTTGGTTTACAATGTTTACTTTAATTCTATCGTTTTCGTTGGGCAGCCGTAGCTGCCAGTAGATGACCGTTTTTTTACAGAATTTTTTTTTACAGTGAAGGACAATGGAGAGGTGGAGATGGCCAAAGTGCTTTTGATCAAATGTAAAAATGGAGAGCAAAATAAGAAAGTACTGCGATTGCAAAAGCTGTGCAATAAGATAATAAATGAAATAATATAAGTGGGAGAAAGAAAGGGGGTCTGAGGAGTCGTGAAAGGAATTCCAAGTGGAGAATATTTAGAGCAGGGGTCACCAACGCGGTGCCCACGGGCACCAGGTCGCCCGTAAGGACCAGATAAGTCGCCCGCTGGCCTGTTCTAAAAATAGCTCAAATAGCAGCACTGACCAGTGAGCTGCCTTTATTTTTAAAATTGTATGTATTTACTAGCAAGCTGGTCTCACTTTGCTCGACATTTTTAATTCCAAGGGAGAATAAAACTCAAATAGAATTAGAAAATCCAAGAAAATATTTTAAAGAGTCGGTCTTCACTTGTTTAAATAAATTCATTTATTTTTTTTACATTGCTTCTTATAACTTTCAGAAAGACAATTTTAGAGAAAAAATACAACCTTAAAAATAATTTTTGGATTTTTAAAAACATATACCCTTTTACTTTTTAAATTCCTTCCTCTTTTTTTCCTGACAATTTAAAATGTAAAGCCCACCAGGCTGCACCAAACTTTTGGTGCCTTGACACAGAAAAGTACAGTGGTGTATGTGCATCAGCTATGAAGGTTGCAAGCCGGTTTGCTTCAACTTATCTTTGTGAATCAGCCTTTTCTGTCATGAACTTCATCAAGAAGAAACACAGAACACATCTGCAAGACTCACTCAGAGTTGCAGTGTCAAGTTACACAGCAGAGTACAACACACTAGTTAACAGCATGCAATGCCAGGCTTCCCACTAACTGACAAAGAAACAGATAAGAGATTTGGTGTCCAGTTCAAAGTGCTCCTGATCAACAGGACCTGAGGACCACTCTTGCTATGTGTCCTATGCTGTGCATTAAAAGAGACGAGGGGAGCCCCCTGCCAGAGGAGTTATCCACCAACATAAGATCCCCCACTTGCCTGCCCTGTACTCCAGATAGTGTACTTATTATGTGTCCTATGCTGTTTATTAAAAGAGACGAGGGGAGCTCCCTGCCAGAGGAGTTATCCACCAACATAAGATCCCCCACTCGCCTGCCCTGTACTCAAGATAGTGGACTTATTATGTGTCCTATGCTGTGCATTAAAAGAGACGAGGGGAGCCCCCTGCCAGAGGAGTTATCCACCAACATAAGATCCCCCACTTGCCTGCCCTGTTCTCCAGATAGTGTACTTATTATGTGTCCTATGCTGTGCATTAAAAGAGACGAGGGGAGCCCCCTGCCAGAGGAGTTATCCACCAACATAAGATCCCCCACTTGCCTGCCCTGTTCTCCAGATAGTGTACTTATTATGTGTCCTATGCTGTGCATTAAAAGAGACGAGGGGAGCTCCCTGCCAGAGGAGTCATCCACCAACATAAGATCCCCCACTTGCCTGCCCTGTACTCCAGATAGTGTACTTATTATGTGTCCTATGCTGTGCATTAAAAGAGACGAGGGGAGCCCCCTGCCAGAGGAGTTATCCACCAACATAAGATCCCCCACTCGCCTGCCCTGTACTCCAGATAGTGTACTTATTATGTGTCCTATGCTGTGCATTAAAAGAGACGAGGGGAGCCCCCTGCCAGAGGAGTTATCCACCAACATAAGATCCCCCACTTGCCTGCCCTGTACTCCAGATAGTGTACTTATTATGTGTCCTATGCTGTGCATTAAAAGAGACGAGGGGAGCCCCCTGCCAGAGGAGTTATCCACCAACATAAGATCCCCCACTCGCCTGCCCTGTACTCAAGATAGTGGACTTATTATGTGTCCTATGCTGTTTATTAAAAGAGACGAGGGGAGCTCCCTGCCAGAGGAGTTATCCACCAACATAAGATCCCCCACTCGCCTGCCCTGTACTCAAGATAGTGGACTTATTATGTGTCCTATGCTGTGCATTAAAAGAGACGAGGGGAGCCCCCTGCCAGAGGAGTTATCCACCAACATAAGATCCCCCACTTGCCTGCCCTGTACTCCAGATAGTGTACTTATTATGTGTCCTATGCTGTTTATTAAAAGAGACGAGGGGAGCTCCCTGCCAGAGGAGTTATCCACCAACATAAGATCCCCCACTTGCCTGCCCTGTTCTCCAGATAGTGTACTTATTATGTGTCCTATGCTGGGCATTAAAAGAGACGAGGGGAGCCCCCTGCCAGAGGAGTTATCCACCAACATAAGATCCCCCACTTGCCTGCCCTGTTCTCCAGATAGTGTACTTATTATGTGTCCTATGCTGTGCATTAAAAGAGACGAGGGGAGCTCCCTGCCAGAGGAGTCATCCACCAACATAAGATCCCCCACTTGCCTGCCCTGTACTCCAGATAGTGTACTTATTATGTGTCCTATGCTGTGCATTAAAAGAGACGAGGGGAGCCCCCTGCCAGAGGAGTTATCCACCAACATAAGATCCCCCACTCGCCTGCCCTGTACTCCAGATAGTGTACTTATTATGTGTCCTATGCTGTGCATTAAAAGAGACGAGGGGAGCCCCCTGCCAGAGGAGTTATCCACCAACATAAGATCCCCCACTTGCCTGCCCTGTACTCCAGATAGTGTACTTATTATGTGTCCTATGCTGTGCATTAAAAGAGACGAGGGGAGCCCCCTGCCAGAGGAGTTATCCACCAACATAAGATCCCCCACTCGCCTGCCCTGTACTCAAGATAGTGGACTTATTATGTGTCCTATGCTGTTTATTAAAAGAGACGAGGGGAGCTCCCTGCCAGAGGAGTTATCCACCAACATAAGATCCCCCACTCGCCTGCCCTGTACTCAAGATAGTGGACTTATTATGTGTCCTATGCTGTGCATTAAAAGAGACGAGGGGAGCCCCCTGCCAGAGGAGTTATCCACCAACATAAGATCCCCCACTTGCCTGCCCTGTACTCCAGATAGTGTACTTATTATGTGTCCTATGCTGTTTATTAAAAGAGACGAGGGGAGCTCCCTGCCAGAGGAGTTATCCACCAACATAAGATCCCCCACTTGCCTGCCCTGTTCTCCAGATAGTGTACTTATTATGTGTCCTATGCTGGGCATTAAAAGAGACGAGGGGAGCCCCCTGCCAGAGGAGTTATCCACCAACATACGATTTCCCACTCGCCTGCCCTGTACTCCAGATAGTGGACTTATTATGTGTCATATGCTGTGCATTAAAAGAGACGAGGGGAGCCCCCTGCCAGAGGAGTTATCCACCAACATACGATTCCCCACTCGCCTGCCCTGTACTCCAGATAGTGGACTTATTATGTGTCCTATGCTGTTTATTAAAAGAGACGAGGGGAGCCCCCTGCCAGAGGAGTTATCCACCAACATAAGATCCCCCACTTGCCTGCCCTGTACTCCAGATAGTGTACTTATTATGTGTCCTATGCTGTGCATTAAAAGAGAGGAGGGGAGCCCCCTGCCAGAGGAGTTATCCACCAACATAAGATCCCCCACTCGCCTGCCCTGTACTCCAGATAGTGTACTTATTATGTGTCCTATGCTGTGCATTAAAAGAGACGAGGGGAGCCCCCTCCCAGAGGAGTTATCCACCAACATAAGATCCCCCACTTGCCTGCCCTGTACTCCAGATAGTGTACTTATTATGTGTCCTATGCTGTGCATTAAAAGAGACGAGGGAGCCCCCTGCCAGAGGAGTTATCCACCAACATAAGATCCCCCACTTGCCTGCCCTGTTCTCCAGATAGTGTACTTATTATGTGTCCTATGCTGTGCATTAAAAGAGACGAGGGGAGCCCCCTGCCAGAGGAGTTATCCACCAACATAAGATCCCCCACTTGCCTGCCCTGTACTCCAGATAGTGTACTTATTATGTGTCCTATGCTGTTTATTAAAAGAGACGAGGGGAGCTCCCTGCCAGAGGAGTTATCCACCAACATAAGATCCCCCACTCGCCTGCCCTGTACTCAAGATAGTGGACTTATTATGTGTCCTATGCTGTGCATTAAAAGAGACGAGGGGAGCCCCCTGCCAGAGGAGTTATCCACCAACATAAGATCCCCCACTTGCCTGCCCTGTTCTCCAGATAGTGTACTTATTATGTGTCCTATGCTGTGCATTAAAAGAGACGAGGGGAGCCCCCTGCCAGAGGAGTTATCCACCAACATAAGATCCCCCACTTGCCTGCCCTGTTCTCCAGATAGTGTACTTATTATGTGTCCTATGCTGTGCATTAAAAGAGACGAGGGGAGCTCCCTGCCAGAGGAGTCATCCACCAACATAAGATCCCCCACTTGCCTGCCCTGTACTCCAGATAGTGTACTTATTATGTGTCCTATGCTGTGCATTAAAAGAGACGAGGGGAGCCCCCTGCCAGAGGAGTTATCCACCAACATAAGATCCCCCACTCGCCTGCCCTGTACTCCAGATAGTGTACTTATTATGTGTCCTATGCTGTGCATTAAAAGAGACGAGGGGAGCCCCCTGCCAGAGGAGTTATCCACCAACATAAGATCCCCCACTTGCCTGCCCTGTACTCCAGATAGTGTACTTATTATGTGTCCTATGCTGTGCATTAAAAGAGACGAGGGGAGCCCCCTGCCAGAGGAGTTATCCACCAACATAAGATCCCCCACTCGCCTGCCCTGTACTCAAGATAGTGGACTTATTATGTGTCCTATGCTGTTTATTAAAAGAGACGAGGGGAGCTCCCTGCCAGAGGAGTTATCCACCAACATAAGATCCCCCACTCGCCTGCCCTGTACTCAAGATAGTGGACTTATTATGTGTCCTATGCTGTGCATTAAAAGAGACGAGGGGAGCCCCCTGCCAGAGGAGTTATCCACCAACATAAGATCCCCCACTTGCCTGCCCTGTACTCCAGATAGTGTACTTATTATGTGTCCTATGCTGTTTATTAAAAGAGACGAGGGGAGCTCCCTGCCAGAGGAGTTATCCACCAACATAAGATCCCCCACTTGCCTGCCCTGTTCTCCAGATAGTGTACTTATTATGTGTCCTATGCTGGGCATTAAAAGAGACGAGGGGAGCCCCCTGCCAGAGGAGTTATCCACCAACATACGATTTCCCACTCGCCTGCCCTGTACTCCAGATAGTGGACTTATTATGTGTCATATGCTGTGCATTAAAAGAGACGAGGGGAGCCCCCTGCCAGAGGAGTTATCCACCAACATACGATTCCCCACTCGCCTGCCCTGTACTCCAGATAGTGGACTTATTATGTGTCCTATGCTGTTTATTAAAAGAGACGAGGGGAGCCCCCTGCCAGAGGAGTTATCCACCAACATAAGATCCCCCACTTGCCTGCCCTGTACTCCAGATAGTGTACTTATTATGTGTCCTATGCTGTGCATTAAAAGAGAGGAGGGGAGCCCCCTGCCAGAGGAGTTATCCACCAACATAAGATCCCCCACTCGCCTGCCCTGTACTCCAGATAGTGTACTTATTATGTGTCCTATGCTGTGCATTAAAAGAGACGAGGGGAGCCCCCTCCCAGAGGAGTTATCCACCAACATAAGATCCCCCACTTGCCTGCCCTGTACTCCAGATAGTGTACTTATTATGTGTCCTATGCTGTGCATTAAAAGAGACGAGGGAGCCCCCTGCCAGAGGAGTTATCCACCAACATAAGATCCCCCACTTGCCTGCCCTGTTCTCCAGATAGTGTACTTATTATGTGTCCTATGCTGTGCATTAAAAGAGACGAGGGGAGCCCCCTGCCAGAGGAGTTATCCACCAACATAAGATCCCCCACTTGCCTGCCCTGTACTCCAGATAGTGTACTTATTATGTGTCCTATGCTGTGCATTAAAAGAGAGGAGGGGAGCCCCCTGCCAGAGGAGTCATCCACCAACATAAGATCCCCCACTTGCCTGCCCTGTTCTCCAGATAGTGTACTTATTATGTGTCCTATGCTGTGCATTAAAAGAGACGAGGGGAGCTCCCTGCCAGAGGAGTCATCCACCAACATAAGATCCCCCACTTGCCTGCCCTGTACTCCAGATAGTGTACTTATTATGTGTCCTATGCTGTGCATTAAAAGAGACGAGGGGAGCCCCCTGCCAGAGGAGTTATCCACCAACATAAGATCCCCCACTCGCCTGCCCTGTACTCCAGATAGTGTACTTATTATGTGTCCTATGCTGTGCATTAAAAGAGAGGAGGGGAGCCCCCTGCCAGAGGAGTTATCCACCAACATAAGATCCCCCACTTGCCTGCCCTGTACTCCAGATAGTGTACTTATTATGTGTCCTATGCTGTGCATTAAAAGAGACGAGGGGAGCCCCCTGCCAGAGGAGTTATCCACCAACATAAGATCCCCCACTCGCCTGCCCTGTACTCAAGATAGTGGACTTATTATGTGTCCTATGCTGTTTATTAAAAGAGACGAGGGGAGCTCCCTGCCAGAGGAGTTATCCACCAACATAAGATCCCCCACTCGCCTGCCCTGTACTCAAGATAGTGGACTTATTATGTGTCCTATGCTGTGCATTAAAAGAGACGAGGGGAGCCCCCTGCCAGAGGAGTTATCCACCAACATAAGATCCCCCACTCGCCTGCCCTGTACTCAAGATAGTGGACTTATTATGTGTCCTATGCTGTTTATTAAAAGAGACGAGGGGAGCTCCCTGCCAGAGGAGTTATCCACCAACATAAGATCCCCCACTTGCCTGCCCTGTACTCCAGATAGTGTACTTATTATGTGTCCTATGCTGTTTATTAAAAGAGACGAGGGGAGCTCCCTGCCAGAGGAGTTATCCACCAACATAAGATCCCCCACTTGCCTGCCCTGTTCTCCAGATAGTGTACTTATTATGTGTCCTATGCTGGGCATTAAAAGAGACGAGGGGAGCCCCCTGCCAGAGGAGTTATCCACCAACATACGATTTCCCACTCGCCTGCCCTGTACTCCAGATAGTGGACTTATTATGTGTCATATGCTGTGCATTAAAAGAGACGAGGGGAGCCCCCTGCCAGAGGAGTTATCCACCAACATACGATTCCCCACTCGCCTGCCCTGTACTCCAGATAGTGTACTTATTATGTGTCCTATGCTGTGCATTAAAAGAGACGAGGGGAGCCCCCTGCCAGAGGAGTTATCCACCAACATAAGATCCCCCACTTGCCTGCCCTGTACTCCAGATAGTGTACTTATTATGTGTCCTATGCTGTGCATTAAAAGAGACGAGGGAGCCCCCTGCCAGAGGAGTTATCCACCAACATAAGATCCCCCACTTGCCTGCCCTGTTCTCCAGATAGTGTACTTATTATGTGTCCTATGCTGTGCATTAAAAGAGACGAGGGGAGCCCCCTGCCAGAGGAGTTATCCACCAACATAAGATCCCCCACTTGCCTGCCCTGTACTCCAGATAGTGTACTTATTATGTGTCCTATGCTGTGCATTAAAAGAGAGGAGGGGATCCCCCTGCCAGAGGAGTTATCCACCAACATAAGATCCCCCACTCGCCTGCCCTGTACTCCAGATAGTGTACTTATTATGTGTCCTATGCTGTGCATTAAAAGAGACGAGGGGAGCCCCCTGCCAGAGGAGTTATCCACCAACATAAGATCCCCCACTTGCCTGCCCTGTACTCCAGATAGTGTACTTATTATGTGTCCTATGCTGTGCATTAAAAGAGACGAGGGAGCCCCCTGCCAGAGGAGTTATCCACCAACATAAGATCCCCCACTTGCCTGCCCTGTTCTCCAGATAGTGTACTTATTATGTGTCCTATGCTGTGCATTAAAAGAGACGAGGGGAGCCCCCTGCCAGAGGAGTTATCCACCAACATAAGATCCCCCACTTGCCTGCCCTGTACTCCAGATAGTGTACTTATTATGTGTCCTATGCTGTGCATTAAAAGAGAGGAGGGGAGCCCCCTGCCAGAGGAGTTATCCACCAACATAAGATCCCCCACTTGCCTGCCCTGTTCTCCAGATAGTGTACTTATTATGTGTCCTATGCTGTGCATTAAAAGAGAGGAGGGGAGCCCCCTGCCAGAGGAGTTATCCACCAACATAAGATCCCCCACTTGCCTGCCCTGTTCTCCAGATAGTGTACTTATTATGTGTCCTATGCTGGGCATTAAAAGAGACGAGGGGAGCCCCCTGCCAGAGGAGTTATCCACCAACATACGATTCCCCACTCGCCTGCCCTGTACTCCAGATAGTGGACTTATTATGTGTCCTATGCTGTTTATTAAAAGAGACGAGGGGAGCCCCCTGCCAGAGGAGTTATCCACCAACATAAGATCCCCCACTTGCCTGCCCTGTACTCCAGATAGTGTACTTATTATGTGTCCTATGCTGTGCATTAAAAGAGAGGAGGGGAGCCCCCTGCCAGAGGAGTTATCCACCAACATAAGATCCCCCACTCGCCTGCCCTGTACTCCAGATAGTGTACTTATTATGTGTCATATGCTGTGCATTAAAAGAGACGAGGGGAGCCCCCTGCCAGAGGAGTTATCCACCAACATAAGATCCCCCACTTGCCTGCCCTGTACTCCTGATAGTGTACTTATTATGTGTCCTATGCTGTGCATTAAAAGAGACGAGGGGAGCCCCCTGCCAGAGGAGTTATCCACCAACATAAGATCCCCCACTCGCCTGCCCTGTACTCCAGATAATGTACTTATTATGTGTCCTATGCTGTGCATTAAAAGAGACGAGGGGAGCCCCCTGCCAGAGGAGTTATCCACCAACATAAGATCCCCCACTTGCCTGCCCTGTTCTCCAGATAGTGTACTTATTATGTGTCCTATGCTGTGCATTAAAAGAGACGAGGGGAGCCCCCTGCCAGAGGAGTTATCCACCAACATAAGATCCCCCACTTGCCTGCCCTGTTCTCCAGATAGTGTACTTATTATGTGTCCTATGCTGTGCATTAAAAGAGACGAGGGGAGCCCCCTGCCAGAGGAGTTATCCACCAACATAAGATCCCCCACTTGCCTGCCCTGTACTCCAGATAGTGTACTTATTATGTGTCCTATGCTGTGCATTAAAAGAGAGGAGGGGAGCCCCCTGCCAGAGGAGTTATCCACCAACATAAGATCCCCCACTTGCCTGCCCTGTTCTCCAGATAGTGTACTTATTATGTGTCCTATGCTGTGCATTAAAAGAGAGGAGGGGAGCCCCCTGCCAGAGGAGTTATCCACCAACATAAGATCCCCCACTTGCCTGCCCTGTACTCCAGATAGTGGACTTATTATGTGTCATATGCTGTGCATTAAAAGAGACGAGGGGAGCCCCCTGCCAGAGGAGTTATCCACCAACATAAGATCCCCCACTTGCCTGCCCTGTACTCCAGATAGTGTACTTATTATGTGTCCTATGCTGTGCATTAAAAGAGAGGAGGGGAGCCCCCTGCCAGAGGAGTTATCCACCAACATAAGATCCCCCACTCGCCTGCCCTGTACTCCAGATAGTGTACTTATTATGTGTCCTATGCTGTGCATTAAAAGAGACGAGGGGAGCCCCCTGCCAGAGGAGTTATCCACCAACATAAGATCCCCCACTTGCCTGCCCTGTACTCCAGATAATGTACTTATTATGTGTCCTATGCTGTGCATTAAAAGAGACGAGGGGAGCCCCCTGCCAGAAGAGTTATCCACCAACATAAAATCCGCCACTCGCCTGCCCTGTACTCCAGATAGTGTACTTATTATGTGTCCTATGCTGTGCATTAAAAGAGACGAGGGGAGCCCCCTGCCAGAGGAGTTATCCACCAACATAAGATCCCCCACTTGCCTGCCCTGTACTCCTGATAGTGTACTTATTATGTGTCCTATGCTGTGCATTAAAAGAGACGAGGGGAGCTCCCTGCCAGAGGAGTTATCCACCAACTTAAGATCCCCCACTCGCCTGCCCTGTACTCCAGATAGTGTACTTATTATGTGTCCTATGCTGTGCATTAAAAGAGACGAGGGGAGCCCCCTGCCAGAGGAGTTATCCACCAACATAAGATCCCCCACTTGCCTGCCCTGTACTCCAGATAATGTACTTATTATGTGTCCTATGCTGTGCATTAAAAGAGACGAGGGGAGCCCCCTGCCAGAAGAGTTATCCACCAACATAAAATCCGCCACTCGCCTGCCCTGTACTCCAGATAGTGTACTTATTATGTGTCCTATGCTGTGCATTAAAAGAGACGAGGGGAGCCCCCTGCCAGAGGAGTTATCCACCAACATAAAATCCGCCACTCGCCTGCCCTGTACTCCTGATAGTGTACTTATTATGTGTCCTATGCTGTTTATTAAAAGAGACGAGGGGAGCCCCCTGCCAGAGGAGTTATCCACCAACATACGATTCCCCACTCGCCTGCCCTGTACTCCAGATAGTGTACTTATTATGTGTCCTATGCTGTGCATTAAAAGAGACGAGGGGAGCCCCCTGCCAGAGGAGTTATCCACCAACATAAGATCCCCCACTCGCCTGCCCTGTACTCCAGATAGTGTACTTATTATGTGTCCTATGCTGTGCATTAAAAGAGACGAGGGGAGCTCCCTGCCAGAGGAGTTATCCACCAACATAAGATCCCCCACTTGCCTGCCCTGTACTCCTGATAGTGTACTTATTATGTGTCCTATGCTGTGCATTAAAAGAGACGAGGGGAGCTCCCTGCCAGAGGAGTTATCCACCAACATAAGATCCCCCACTTGCCTGCCCTGTACTCCTGATAGTGTACTTATTATGTGTCCTATGCTGTGCATTAAAAGAGACGAGGGGAGCTCCCTGCCAGAGGAGTTATCCACCAACATACGATCCCCCACTCGCCTGCCCTGTACTCCAGATAGTGTACTTATTATGTGTCCTATGCTGTGCATTAAAAGAGACGAGGGGAGCCCCCTGCCAGAGGAGTTATCCACCAACATAAGATCCCCCACTTGCCTGCCCTGTACTCCAGATAATGTACTTATTATGTGTCCTATGCTGTGCATTAAAAGAGACGAGGGGAGCCCCCTGCCAGAAGAGTTATCCACCAACATAAAATCCGCCACTCGCCTGCCCTGTACTCCAGATAGTGTACTTATTATGTGTCCTATGCTGTTTATTAAAAGAGACGAGGGGAGCCCCCTGCCAGAGGAGTTATCCACCAACATACGATTCCCCACTCGCCTGCCCTGTACTCCAGATAGTGTACTTATGTGTCCTATGCTGTGCATTAAAAGAGACGAGGGGAGCCCCCTGCCAGAGGAGTTATCCACCAACATACGATTCCCCACTCGCCTGCCCTGTACTCCAGATAGTGTACTTATTATGTGTCCTATGCTGTGCATTAAAAGAGACGAGGGGAGCCCCCTGCCAGAGGAGTTATCCACCAACATACGATTCCCCACTCGCCTGCCCTGTACTCCAGATAGTGTACTTATGTGTCCTATGCTGTGCATTAAAAGAGACGAGGGGAGCCCCCTGCCAGAGGAGTTATCCACCAACATACGATTCCCCACTCGCCTGCCCTGTACTCCAGATAGTGTACTTATTATGTGTCCTATGCTGTGCATTAAAAGAGACGAGGGGAGCCCCCTGCCAGAGGAGTTATCCACCAACATAAGATCCCCCACTTGCCTGCCCTGTACTCCAGATAGTGTACTTATTATGTGTCCTATGCTGTGCATTAAAAGAGACGAGGGGAGCTCCCTGCCAGAGGAGTTATCCACCAACATAAGATCCCCCACTTGCCTGCCCTGTACTCCTGATAGTGTACTTATTATGTGTCCTATGCTGTGCATTAAAAGAGACGAGGGGAGCTCCCTGCCAGAGGAGTTATCCACCAACATAAGATCCCCCACTTGCCTGCCCTGTACTCCTGATAGTGTACTTATTATGTGTCCTATGCTGTGCATTAAAAGAGACGAGGGGAGCTCGCTGCCAGAGGAGTTATCCACCAACATAAGATCCCCCACTTGCCTGCCCTGTACTCCAGATAGTGTACTTATTATGTGTCCTATGCTGTGCATTAAAAGAGACGAGGGGAGCCCCCTGCCAGAGGAGTTATCCACCAACATAAGATCCCCCACTTGCCTGCCCTGTACTCCAGATAGTGTACTTATTATGTGTCCTATGCTGTGCATTAAAAGAGAGGAGGGGAGCCCCCTGCCAGAGGAGTTATCCACCAACATAAGATCCCCCACTTGCCTGCCCTGTACTCCAGATAGTGTACTTATTATGTGTCCTATGCTGTGCATTAAAAGAGACGAGGGGAGCCCCCTGCCAGAGGAGTTATCCACCAACATAAGATCCCCCACTTGCCTGCCCTGTACTCCAGATAGTGTACTTATTATGTGTCCTATGCTGTGCATTAAAAGAGACGAGGGAGCCCCCTGCCAGAGGAGTTATCCACCAACATAAGATCCCCCACTTGCCTGCCCTGTTCTCCAGATAGTGTACTTATTATGTGTCCTATGCTGTGCATTAAAAGAGACGAGGGGAGCCCCCTGCCAGAGGAGTTATCCACCAACATAAGATCCCCCACTTGCCTGCCCTGTACTCCAGATAGTGTACTTATTATGTGTCCTATGCTGTGCATTAAAAGAGACGAGGGAGCCCCCTGCCAGAGGAGTTATCCACCAACATAAGATCCCCCACTCGCCTGCCCTGTACTCCAGATAGTGTACTTATTATGTGTCCTATGCTGTGCATTAAAAGAGACGAGGGGAGCCCCCTGCCAGAGGAGTTATCCACCAACATAAGACCCCCCACTTGCCTGCCCTGTACTCCAGATAGTGTACTTATTATGTGTCCTATGCTGTTTATTAAAAGAGACGAGGGGAGCCCCCTGCCAGAGGAGTTATCCACCAACATACGATTCCCCACTCGCCTGCCCTGTACTCCAGATAGTGTACTTATGTGTCCTATGCTGTGCATTAAAAGAGACGAGGGGAGCCCCCTGCCAGAGGAGTTATCCACCAACATACGATTCCCCACTCGCCTGCCCTGTACTCCAGATAGTGTACTTATTATGTGTCCTATGCTGTGCATTAAAAGAGACGAGGGGAGCCCCCTGCCAGAGGAGTTATCCACCAACATAAGATCCCCCACTTGCCTGCCCTGTACTCCAGATAGTGTACTTATTATGTGTCCTATGCTGTGCATTAAAAGAGACGAGGGGAGCTCCCTGCCAGAGGAGTTATCCACCAACATAAGATCCCCCACTTGCCTGCCCTGTACTCCTGATAGTGTACTTATTATGTGTCCTATGCTGTGCATTAAAAGAGACGAGGGGAGCTCCCTGCCAGAGGAGTTATCCACCAACATAAGATCCCCCACTTGCCTGCCCTGTACTCCTGATAGTGTACTTATTATGTGTCCTATGCTGTGCATTAAAAGAGACGAGGGGAGCTCGCTGCCAGAGGAGTTATCCACCAACATAAGATCCCCCACTTGCCTGCCCTGTACTCCAGATAGTGTACTTATTATGTGTCCTATGCTGTGCATTAAAAGAGACGAGGGGAGCCCCCTGCCAGAGGAGTTATCCACCAACATAAGATCCCCCACTTGCCTGCCCTGTACTCCAGATAGTGTACTTATTATGTGTCCTATGCCGTGCATTAAAAGAGAGGAGGGGAGCCCCCTGCCAGAGGAGTTATCCACCAACATAAGATCCCCCACTTGCCTGCCCTGTACTCCAGATAGTGGACTTATTATGTGTCCTATGCTGTTTATTAAAAGAGACGAGGGGAGCCCCCTGCCAGAGGAGTTATCCACCAACATAAGATCCCCCACTTGCCTGCCCTGTACTCCAGATAGTGTACTTATTATGTGTCCTATGCTGTGCATTAAAAGAGACGAGGGAGCCCCCTGCCAGAGGAGTTATCCACCAACATAAGATCCCCCACTTGCCTGCCCTGTTCTCCAGATAGTGTACTTATTATGTGTCCTATGCTGTGCATTAAAAGAGAGGAGGGGAGCCCCCTGCCAGAGGAGTTATCCACCAACATAAGATCCCCCACTTGCCTGCCCTGTTCTCCAGATAGTGGACTTATTATGTGTCCTATGCTGTTTATTAAAAGAGACGAGGGGAGCCCCCTGCCAGAGGAGTTATCCACCAACATAAGATCCCCCACTTGCCTGCCCTGTACTCCAGATAGTGTACTTATTATGTGTCCTATGCTGTGCATTAAAAGAGAGGAGGGGAGCCCCCTGCCAGAGGAGTTATCCACCAACATAAGATCCCCCACTCGCCTGCCCTGTACTCCAGATAGTGTACTTATTA
Organism: Nerophis ophidion; assembly: GCF_033978795.1. Classification (NCBI taxonomy): domain Eukaryota; kingdom Metazoa; phylum Chordata; class Actinopteri; order Syngnathiformes; family Syngnathidae; genus Nerophis; species Nerophis ophidion. Next base: position 52,984 of record NW_026906952.1, read on the forward strand.
TGTGTCCTATGCTGTGCATTAAAAGAGACGAGGGGAGCCCCCTGCCAGAGGAGTTATCCACCAACATAAGATCCCCCACTTGCCTGCCCTGTACTCCAGATAGTGTACTTATTATGTGTCCTATGCTGTGCATTAAAAGAGACGAGGGAGCCCCCTGCCAGAGGAGTTATCCACCAACATAAGATCCCCCACTTGCCTGCCCTGTTCTCCAGATAGTGTACTTATTATGTGTCCTATGCTGTGCATTAAAAGAGACGAGGGGAGCCCCCTGCCAGAGGAGTTATCCACCAACATAAGATCCCCCACTTGCCTGCCCTGTACTCCAGATAGTGTACTTATTATGTGTCCTATGCTGTGCATTAAAAGAGAGGAGGGGAGCCCCCTGCCAGAGGAGTTATCCACCAACATAAGATCCCCCACTTGCCTGCCCTGTTCTCCAGATAGTGTACTTATTATGTGTCCTATGCTGTGCATTAAAAGAGAGGAGGGGAGCCCCCTGCCAGAGGAGTTATCCACCAACATAAGATCCCCCACTTGCCTGCCCTGTACTCCAGATAGTGTACTTATTATGTGTCCTATGCTGTGCATTAAAAGAGAGGAGGGGAGCCCCCTGCCAGAGGAGTTATCCACCAACATAAGATCCCCCACTCGCCTGCCCTGTACTCCAGATAGTGGACTTATTATGTGTCATATGCTGTGCATTAAAAGAGACGAGGGGAGCCCCCTGCCAGAGGAGTTATCCACCAACATAAGATCCCCCACTTGCCTGCCCTGTACTCCAGATAGTGTACTTATTATGTGTCCTATGCTGTGCATTAAAAGAGAGGAGGGGAGCCCCCTGCCAGAGGAGTTATCCACCAACATAAGATCCCCCACTCGCCTGCCCTGTACTCCAGATAGTGGACTTATTATGTGTCATATGCTGTGCATTAAAAGAGACGAGGGGAGCCCCCTGCCAGAGGAGTTATCCACCAACATAAGATCCCCCACTCGCCTGCCCTGTACTCCAGATAGTGTACTTATTATGTGTCCTATGCTGTGCATTAAAAGAGAGGAGGGGAGCCCCCTGCCAGAGGAGTTATCCACCAACATAAGATCCCCCACTTGCCTGCCCTGTACTCCAGATAGTGTACTTATTATGTGTCCTATGCTGTGCATTAAAAGAGAGGAGGGGAGCCCCCTGCCAGAGGAGTTATCCACCAACATAAGATCCCCCACTCGCCTGCCCTGTACTCCAGATAATGTACTTATTATGTGTCCTATGCTGTGCATTAAAAGAGACGAGGGGAGCCCCCTGCCAGAGGAGTTATCCACCAACATAAGATCCCCCACTTGCCTGCCCTGTTCTCCAGATAGTGTACTTATTATGTGTCCTATGCTGTGCATTAAAAGAGAGGAGGGGAGCCCCCTGCCAGAGGAGTTATCCACCAACATAAGATCCCCCACTTGCCTGCCCTGTTCTCCAGATAGTGTACTTATTATGTGTCCTATGCTGTGCATTAAAAGAGAGGAGGGGAGCCCCCTGCCAGAGGAGTTATCCACCAACATAAGATCCCCCACTTGCCTGCCCTGTACTCCAGATAGTGGACTTATTATGTGTCATATGCTGTGCATTAAAAGAGACGAGGGGAGCCCCCTGCCAGAGGAGTTATCCACCAACATAAGATCCCCCACTTGCCTGCCCTGTACTCCAGATAGTGTACTTATTATGTGTCCTATGCTGTGCATTAAAAGAGAGGAGGGGAGCCCCCTGCCAGAGGAGTTATCCACCAACATAAGATCCCCCACTCGCCTGCCCTGTACTCCAGATAGTGTACTTATTATGTGTCCTATGCTGTGCATTAAAAGAGACGAGGGGAGCTCCCTGCCAGAAGAGTTATCCACCAACATAAGATCCCCCACTCGCCTGCCCTGTACTCCAGATAGTGTACTTATTATGTGTCCTATGCTGTGCATTAAAAGAGACGAGGGGAGCCCCCTGCCAGAGGAGTTATCCACCAACATAAGATCCCCCACTTGCCTGCCCTGTACTCCAGATAATGTACTTATTATGTGTCCTATGCTGTGCATTAAAAGAGACGAGGGGAGCCCCCTGCCAGAAGAGTTATCCACCAACATAAAATCCGCCACTCGCCTGCCCTGTACTCCAGATAGTGTACTTATTATGTGTCCTATGCTGTGCATTAAAAGAGACGAGGGGAGCCCCCTGCCAGAGGAGTTATCCACCAACATAAAATCCGCCACTCGCCTGCCCTGTACTCCAGATAGTGTACTTATTATGTGTCCTATGCTGTGCATTAAAAGAGACGAGGGGAGCCCCCTGCCAGAGGAGTTATCCACCAACATAAGATCCCCCACTTGCCTGCCCTGTACTCCTGATAGTGTACTTATTATGTGTCCTATGCTGTGCATTAAAAGAGACGAGGGGAGCTCCCTGCCAGAGGAGTTATCCACCAACTTAAGATCCCCCACTCGCCTGCCCTGTACTCCAGATAGTGTACTTATTATGTGTCCTATGCTGTGCATTAAAAGAGACGAGGGGAGCCCCCTGCCAGAGGAGTTATCCACCAACATAAGATCCCCCACTTGCCTGCCCTGTACTCCAGATAATGTACTTATTATGTGTCCTATGCTGTGCATTAAAAGAGACGAGGGGAGCCCCCTGCCAGAAGAGTTATCCACCAACATAAAATCCGCCACTCGCCTGCCCTGTACTCCAGATAGTGTACTTATTATGTGTCCTATGCTGTGCATTAAAAGAGACGAGGGGAGCCCCCTGCCAGAGGAGTTATCCACCAACATAAAATCCGCCACTCGCCTGCCCTGTACTCCTGATAGTGTACTTATTATGTGTCCTATGCTGTTTATTAAAAGAGACGAGGGGAGCCCCCTGCCAGAGGAGTTATCCACCAACATACGATTCCCCACTCGCCTGCCCTGTACTCCAGATAGTGTACTTATTATGTGTCCTATGCTGTGCATTAAAAGAGACGAGGGGAGCCCCCTGCCAGAGGAGTTATCCACCAACATAAGATCCCCCACTCGCCTGCCCTGTACTCCAGATAGTGTACTTATTATGTGTCCTATGCTGTGCATTAAAAGAGACGAGGGGAGCTCCCTGCCAGAGGAGTTATCCACCAACATAAGATCCCCCACTTGCCTGCCCTGTACTCCTGATAGTGTACTTATTATGTGTCCTATGCTGTGCATTAAAAGAGACGAGGGGAGCTCCCTGCCAGAGGAGTTATCCACCAACATAAGATCCCCCACTTGCCTGCCCTGTACTCCTGATAGTGTACTTATTATGTGTCCTATGCTGTGCATTAAAAGAGACGAGGGGAGCTCCCTGCCAGAGGAGTTATCCACCAACATAAGATCCCCCACTTGCCTGCCCTGTACTCCTGATAGTGTACTTATTATGTGTCCTATGCTGTGCATTAAAAGAGACGAGGGGAGCCCCCTGCCAGAGGAGTTATCCACCAACATAAGATCCCCCACTCGCCTGCCCTGTACTCCAGATAGTGTACTTATTATGTGTCCTATGCTGTGCATTAAAAGAGACGAGGGGAGCCCCCTGCCAGAGGAGTTATCCACCAACATAAGATCCCCCACTTGCCTGCCCTGTACTCCAGATAATGTACTTATTATGTGTCCTATGCTGTGCATTAAAAGAGACGAGGGGAGCCCCCTGCCAGAAGAGTTATCCACCAACATAAAATCCGCCACTCGCCTGCCCTGTACTCCAGATAGTGTACTTATTATGTGTCCTATGCTGTGCATTAAAAGAGACGAGGGGAGCCCCCTGCCAGAGGAGTTATCCACCAACATAAAATCCGCCACTCGCCTGCCCTGTACTCCAGATAGTGTACTTATTATGTGTCCTATGCTGTTTATTAAAAGAGACGAGGGGAGCCCCCTGCCAGAGGAGTTATCCACCAACATACGATTCCCCACTCGCCTGCCCTGTACTCCAGATAGTGTACTTATGTGTCCTATGCTGTGCATTAAAAGAGACGAGGGGAGCCCCCTGCCAGAGGAGTTATCCACCAACATACGATTCCCCACTCGCCTGCCCTGTACTCCAGATAGTGTACTTATTATGTGTCCTATGCTGTGCATTAAAAGAGACGAGGGGAGCCCCCTGCCAGAGGAGTTATCCACCAACATAAGATCCCCCACTTGCCTGCCCTGTACTCCAGATAGTGTACTTATTATGTGTCCTATGCTGTTTATTAAAAGAGACGAGGGGAGCCCCCTGCCAGAGGAGTTATCCACCAACATACGATTCCCCACTCGCCTGCCCTGTACTCCAGATAGTGTACTTATTATGTGTCCTATGCTGTGCATTAAAAGAGACGAGGGGAGCCCCCTGCCAGAGGAGTTATCCACCAACATAAGATCCCCCACTTGCCTGCCCTGTACTCCAGATAGTGTACTTATTATGTGTCCTATGCTGTGCATTAAAAGAGACGAGGGGAGCTCCCTGCCAGAGGAGTTATCCACCAACATAAGATCCCCCACTTGCCTGCCCTGTACTCCTGATAGTGTACTTATTATGTGTCCTATGCTGTGCATTAAAAGAGACGAGGGGAGCCCCCTGCCAGAGGAGTTATCCACCAACATAAGATCCCCCACTTGCCTGCCCTGTACTCCTGATAGTGTACTTATTATGTGTCCTATGCTGTGCATTAAAAGAGACGAGGGGAGCTCGCTGCCAGAGGAGTTATCCACCAACATAAGATCCCCCACTTGCCTGCCCTGTACTCCAGATAGTGTACTTATTATGTGTCCTATGCTGTGCATTAAAAGAGACGAGGGGAGCCCCCTGCCAGAGGAGTTATCCACCAACATAAGATCCCCCACTTGCCTGCCCTGTACTCCAGATAGTGTACTTATTATGTGTCCTATGCTGTGCATTAAAAGAGAGGAGGGGAGCCCCCTGCCAGAGGAGTTATCCACCAACATAAGATCCCCCACTTGCCTGCCCTGTACTCCAGATAGTGTACTTATTATGTGTCCTATGCTGTGCATTAAAAGAGACGAGGGGAGCCCCCTGCCAGAGGAGTTATCCACCAACATAAGATCCCCCACTTGCCTGCCCTGTACTCCAGATAGTGTACTTATTATGTGTCCTATGCTGTGCATTAAAAGAGAGGAGGGGAGCCCCCTGCCAGAGGAGTTATCCACCAACATAAGATCCCCCACTTGCCTGCCCTGTACTCCAGATAGTGTACTTATTATGTGTCCTATGCTGTGCATTAAAAGAGAGGAGGGGAGCCCCCTGCCAGAAGAGTTATCCACCAACATAAGATCCCCCACTTGCCTGCCCTGTACTCCAGATAGTGTACCTATTATGTGTCCTATGCTGTGCATTAAAAGAGACGAGGGGAGCCCCCTGCCAGAAGAGTTATCCACCAACATAAGATCCCCCACTTGCCTGCCCTGTTCTCCAGATAGTGTACTTATTATGTGTCCTATGCTGTGCATTAAAAGAGACGAGGGGAGACCCCTGCCAGAGGAGTTATCCACCAACATAAGATCCCCCACTTGCCTGCCCTGTACTCCAGATAGTGTACTTATTATGTGTCCTATGCTGTGCATTAAAAGAGACGAGGGGAGCCCCCTGCCAGAGGAGTTATCCACCAACATAAGATCCCCCACTTGCCTGCCCTGTACTCCAGATAGTGTACTTATTATGTGTCCTATGCTGTGCATTAAAAGAGAGGAGGGGAGCCCCCTGCCAGAGGAGTTATCCACCAACATAAGATCCCCCACTTGCCTGCCCTGTACTCCAGATAATGTACCCAAATCCCTTTTCTTAGTTTCCATCGGCACCAATTCTTTAGTCAGAATTCCTATTTGTTTTTACATTTGCAGAATATTAGTATTACTCAAATTGCATATAGGATTGTTTGTACACACACACACACACACACACACACACACACACACACACACACACACACACACACACACACACACACACACACACACACAATTCAATGTATTCCTCTTATTGATACTAATTCATATAGTTTAACTAGTTGGGTGATGTCATAGAAGTAACAATAATAATAATGATAATATCAACAATGACTAAACAATAATAATAACGATAATGATAACAATAATAATAACAATATGAACAATAGCAATAGCAATGACAATAAATGATGACAATAATACATATAAAATAATGAAGATGATGATGATAATAACAACAATAATAATAATAAAAATATTCCATGCCAGATACATTCTCGATTGATACCATTTTGTCTGTTTTCAATAGTGTACGTGCTGTACATGGGAGGTCAGGATGGCCCGGCTGCCTCAAGAGTTTGAGCAAGCTGTCAACCGCATTGTTTTTGACTTGAAACTCAGTTGCCCACACTCCAAGCCCACCTGCTAAACTACTGTCCGGTTCCATGTTGGTGGATGATATCCTAGGCATCACCATCACTGCTTTGATCAGCATCACCTTCACTGTCATTTTGATCAGAATCATCGCCACTACCACCAGCATAAGTGGAGCTGTCATCAATAGTAGGCTCTGCTGGAACATCTATGGCTGCTTCTTGTTGGATGTTCTCTGCAGCGACAAAGTCAAGTGAACTGTCATCATCATTTCCACTTTCAGGACCAGGTACCTGGTTTAGTGCCAGTGGTTTCTGTGCTCTCTTGGCAGCCATCCACTTTCGCTTGTACTCACGACGTTGGCTTTTCTGGTCCATGCCTTGGCAGTTAATGTTCGGAGATTGTGTACAACTGTAAAAAACATGCTACAATGGCCCAGAGCCGGCCCGAGGCATAAGCGAACTAAGCGCTTGCTTAGGGCCCCGCGGCCACCAGGGGGCCCCCAAAAGCAATTAACAAAAATGTTTTATTTTTTATTTTTTGCATGTGTAACGGAGGTCATTTATGATCTCAATTGCTTACTGTCTTACTACTGTTCTTATTTTAATGTCATTTTATATAATTTATTACATTTACACATTATGTAATGTGACTCTTTATTTCGCAATTGTTATTATTCTAAATTCGGTACTCTCATTTCCTATATTTTTTATGGTCATTGAACGTCACATGTCATAGCAGACTTCCAGGCTGAGACACGAGTGTGTCATCAGTCTTTTGTCTTCCACGTGACGCTAAGTTGTACTTTCTGGCGCTCTCTGAATTAGCTTTCAGCTAACTTATTAGCAGGCTAGCTGTAGGCCTAAAAGAGACGTATTTATGTTAAGTTTTGTTTTGTTGTATTTCTGTACAGGTCAATGAATGTAAAGAGGCTGATTTGAAACTCACTGTGATTGTTTTCACCAGGTATTGTGTATTTTTTTGTCGTGTGTTAATGTGTTAGTCAGTCTGTTGTCTTCCACGTGACGGTTTATAAATGTAAAGTGGCTGATTGGAGACTCACTATGATTGTTTTCACCAGAATAAACCATGTTTGAGTCGGAAACGTGACTGGGTGTCGTCTTTTGGGGAAAAACACAAGACAAAGGAGTACTTCATCGCTACACATGTACGAGTCTGACTGATGATTTCTAAATGATCAAAGATATATTATTGTACAAAAACACAATTTTAGGTCAACTGAGTGCTGCTGCTGATCTAGGCCTAGTGATTCTTCCTGCCTCTCTTTAAATGTCAAAGCTCTCTACCTGCTGCACCTGTGACGTTTGCCGCCTGCCGTGCAATGCCAGTGCGCACTGGGCATCAAAAGCGCAGATAGAGGCAAAACAATGTCACAAAAAAGGACAAATCCTTCCAGCCGCGTCACCAGACAGATTTCACTGGGGTACGTGCCCCAGTATTGATCTGCAGTGCCCCAGTAAAAATTTCACCAATAAAAAAAACGCTTCAGAGTTTTAAGTCTACATAACATAGACCACAGCGCACATACTACTTCGTATGGTAATTGATTTCTACTGTATTCACTTCACGTAACAATGAGCACATGGCTAATTAATATGGTAATTTATTCACGTGTGGAGACTTCAGTTGAGAGAGAGAGAGAGAGAGACAGAGAGAGAGAGGATGAGAATCACTGCGTGAGGTAGGTAACGTTAGCCGACGACAATTTGTTAATTATATTATTTTGATTTTGATTTGACTCAAACTGTAATTCCTAGATGGATTTAAGAAAGTTATTTGCCCACAGCAGGGAAGAAGCAGCGAGGAATGAGAGATGTAAGTGAAGTCCTAGCTAGCTAGGCAACATCATTGTCTTAAGTTGATGCTAAGTTAGCTAAGGTTATTCCTTGTATCAAGACAAACATATTCATTTGCTGTACGAGCTGTCGGGGGAATTTCCAATCAACATGAAACATAATGTTGGTTATTGTCTGCTGGTTCTGCATCAATGATGATTTGGAGTCAGCATGTGTGAGTTGAGTGCTTCTCAAATGGTTTTTCTTCAGGAAGAAAAACATTTTTCCATATCATCAAGTCGTAAGCCAAATTTTTAAATCATTCAAGTTTATATCACAGAAAAATAGCACAATAGACTTGTCTTGTTAATCGGTGTGACTTTGACTAAAATAATCTTGTTTTGTCACCAGAAAAATGGCTACAGCTAAAGCATCTGCTTTTGTTTCCAGAAAAAATAGTAACATTTCTGTATTTTTTACCAGAAAGATGGCTGAAAATATCGGGTTTTGTTGCCCCATTTAGATTTAAAAAATATATATTTCCATGTCTGTCCTGAGTCCTCCTCCATTGGTTACTCGGTTTGCCTTTTGCTAAAATACTCACTAATAGTCACTAGAAAAATGGCTAAAAATATCTGGTTTTGTTGCCACAATTTGATTTTTTTCTCCCTTAACTTTTTTTTTTTTCATGCACACATGTGACTGCGACTCACTGAAAATGACACACAATCCACTTTTATGTCAGGACCCAGCAGTTGGGAACCACTGGTCAACTGTATAACAGTTACTGTAATATAAATATTTCAAAAAGATTCATTGCTCTTCTCCTTTGCTTTTACCAGTAGCAGTTTAGAAGTCTGGAGTAAAAAAGTGCACAAGTAGGTCAAATGCATTAGTTAATTTCAGGTGGTTCATCAAAGATCCATACAACATCATCTAATATGATTTCATAGTTTAAAGCACTATTTATGTATTTTTTATGATAAATAAGTCCTAAAAATGTTTTTGCTTGCGCGCTTTGCACGCTCATATGAATTATTATTATTATTATTATTATTTGTGCCCCAGTACAGTATTAGGTCTAGTGTGTCCTTCAGGTGCATTATGTTACCTTGTTTCTGGTAACGCTGTTCATTAATATTATCTAAGTATTTGCTTGATATTTAATGTATTTATGTTGGTTTTTGTACAATTGAATTTGTTCCTTTTTATATATATTTAAGTGATTTTATTGTTGCAATTTATTGTTTTTCTTGCATTACGAATTATTTTTGCACATTGCTGTTTCAGGTGTTTGTTATCAAAAATAATAAAGTGAATCAGAATCACCTTTATTGTCCTATTATGTTTAACACACATGGAATTTAACTTCAGTAGACTGCGCTCTCTTTATACAAATTAAACATGAAATATGAACAATTAACTAAAAATATAAACTAGTAATTAAAGACAAATATGTACAAGACTGATGAGACAAGAGGACACTTTTACTGTAAATACAAAGCTTTATCACTTGGACTGTTCAACCCCAGGCCACTCTTGTAGCTGAATGTTTTCTACATTTTAAAATTAGGAAGTATATGTGGCAGTCTGGACATCATTCCTTCATTCATTGGTATTATTTATGTTCTTAGCTGGGCCACCCCCATATCTTTATAAATGACATGTCATTTGTAAAGACATGCCAGGCTGACAATAGGATCATGTAAACACTGCCAGAGCCGCAATGACTGGTAGGTGTGTGAATGATCAACAATCAATATTATTGGCAGAAATAGAGGGCCCCAAAATCAAATGTTGCTTAGGGCCCCATGGAGACTGGCTAGAAGCCTTGATCGGTCACAAAAGCTTCTGTTGCAGATTGAACAGGAATGTGATTTTTCACCAGTGTGTGTTGTCATGTGTCTTTTCAAACTCTGACTTCGTGTAAAACATTTACCACAGGTTGAACAGGAAAACGGTTTTTCACCAGTGTGTGTTCTCATGTGTACTTTCAAAGTGATTCTTTGTACAAAACTTTTACTACAGATTGAACAGACATAAGGTTTTTCTCCGGTATGTGTTCTCATGTGTACTTTCACATCTTGACTTTGTGTAAAACTTTTACCACAAATTGAACAAGAAAAAGGTTTTTCTCCAGTGTGTGTTCTATTGTGTCTTTTTAGAGAACTATGGTATTTAAGGGTTTTGTGACAGAGAGAAGATGTGAAGTGAGTGTTGTCAGTGTGACATGTCTTATCATCTTTAGAGTCTTCATCATCAGTGTCAGGAGAGTGTGACGTTGTGTCCTCACTATCTGATAGTGGAGCTAAGAGCTTGTCTGCTTGTGATCCTCCACAGTGGTCTCCATCAGCTTCTGTTGTCATGTGTTGTGTTGAGCTGCTGCTTGGAGGCTCCCCCCCTCCCCTCTCCTCACTTTCACCTTTCACCTCATCATCTTCACTCTTCACAGGGACACCAGTCACTGGGAACTCCACCAACCATTTAGGCTGACTGATGCCCTCTTCCTCCTCTTCCTCTTTAATGTGCGGCGCCTCTTGGTCCTCCTCTTGCTCCTTAAAGTGAGGGGTCAGTGGATCCTCCTCTTCCTTTTTAATGTGAGGTGTCAGCGGGTTCTCTTGCTCCTTAAAGTGAGGGGTAAGTGGATCCTCCTCTTCCTTTTTGATGTGTAAGATCAGTGGGTCCTCCGCTTGCCTTTTATTGTGAAGGGTCAGTTTAACATTATGGGTCTGTGGCGTCTCATGTTTCGCTTTATTGTGGGGGGGCTGTGGGTCCTCTACTTCCTCTTTAATGTGTTGGGAATGCGGTACATCTTTTTCCTCTTTAATGTGGTGGGGCTGTGGCTCTTCTTCCTGCTCATGAGGAAGATGTCCTTTATTGAGTTCTGCGGAACAGGAGAAAACAAACATTCTTCAGAAAAGTCCAGCTTTGCTCAATCACATGAGACATTGTCCTACACCAAGAAATTATTTCACAATCTCATCAGTGTCCCCTCACAGCAGTCAGGGTACTTCCAGCTGACACATGAAGAAGACCTTCAGAGGAATGCTTTTTCAGGCCAACATCCAATCCACCTTATTCATATAAAAACTTCCTAAAAGTCATTCCTGCAATCCTTAATGGTAGACGCCATACGTGAAAGTGTGCTGTTCTCCCTCTGAATAAGTCATACACACACAGGAAATAATGTACCACATGCCAGCCTCCACACAGTAGTACTAGTGATGAGCTCCCCCTGCTGGTGGACAATAATTAGTCATTTTCCTATTCATCTTTAGAGACATGTCTGTTATAAAAGAAGCATGAACACAGTCAACATGTTGGCCAAGAAAGATGACATCTGTTTTGCTTTCATTTAGATAGTGTCACCACAGTTAAACTGGGAAGAAGTAATCAGATTACTGACAGCACCTTCAAAAGATAACTTGTTTACCTTATTAATAATAGTAATAATGGATTATATTATTTAGTGCGTTACTAGACACTCAAATTGCGTTAGAGTGAGAACTGAGAAGGCATCATTCATGCAGTCCACACATTCAATCAAAATCAGAATCAGACATACCGTATTTCCTTGAATTGCCGCCGGGTATATAGTATGCGCCTGCCTAGAATTACTGCCGGGTCAAACACGTTTCGCAAACTAATTAGCGCATGCTTAGCATTACCGCCGGCTCAGGATTAATGCCGGGTCAAACTCGTTTCGCCAAATAATTAGCATATGCCTACAATTCCCGCCGGGTCAAACTCGCCACGTCACGAGTGACACTTCACCTGTCATCATTTTCAAAATGGAGGAGGTTGATTTAAAAAATTTGAAATCGCATGAAGGGAAGAAGATTAAGAGCTATTCAGTAGGATTTAAGGTCCAAGTTATTGAATATTCTAAAAAGAACAGTAAGCAGCTATGTTTTATTAATATACCGTAGCTGCGTGTGTCAAATATGAGTCATTAAATGACTCCCGCCTCCTGGTGGTAGAGGGCGCTAGTGATCCTTCTTGCGACTACTCGGCTGAAGAAGAAGTGACAACAAGCAGCAAGAGTGAGCAGCGTGTGTTTATTTTTTCCTCTCGCTTGCACTTTTAACATGGAGGATTACATATCTAAAATAAAACCGTTTTCTAAACTGGACTTTCAATCGAAGCAGGAGGTAATAATGGAAGATCTCCATCGAGACAGAGAGACTTTTAAAACTGAAGAAAGATAAGGAGGACTTCTATAAACAAGTTATCGATGCTTTTGATCAGAAGGAGCTGCGCATAGACATCATTTATAAGTAAAGGTAAGACCATAATAACTTTTTTCTATTAAATGTGCTTTTCATGATGTATCCTTACATCACACTCAAATTTTTAAGCGCAGGCCTAAATTTACCGCATGCCTTTGGTAAGTGCCAGAGTGAGAAGAGGTTTTAAATTAATTAGCGCCCCGGCGGCAATTCAAGGAAATACGGTACTTTATTAATCCCCAAGGGGAAGTTAAAACTTTCAGCAATATGGTAAGCTACATTTAATAATAATAATAATAATAATAATAAGTAGATGAGGCAATTGTTCCAAGGAATTGTGTGAATGCAGACAATTCTCACAACACCACAACACTTCTTCTCTCACATTCCCAAAGTAATAATCTAGTCAATAATCACTGAACTCATCAAAAAAATAAGGCATATTATATCAACAATGACTTTTTTTCAAGATGGCGCCCCCCGTGACTGACGTCTTTGCGTCGTCGTCCTGACAACATTTACGTTTTTTATTTATTATCCAAACCCCGTTTCCATATGAGTTGGGAAATTGTGTTGGATGTAAATATAAACGGAATACAATGATTTGCAAATCCTTTTCAACCCATATTCAGTTGAATGCACTAAAAAAAGAGAAAACATTTGATGTTCAAACTCATAAACTTTTTTTTTTGTTGCAAATAATAATTAACTTAGAATTTCATGGCTGCAACACGTGCCAAAGTAGTTGGGAAAGGGCATGTTCACCACTGTGTTACATCACCTTTTCTTTTAACAACACTCAATAAACGTTTGGGAACTGAGGAAACTAATTGTTGAAGCTTTGAAAGTGGAATTCTTTCCCATTCTAGTTTTATGTAGAGCTTCAGTCCTTCAATAGTCCGGTGTCTTCCATCCATCCATTTTCCACCGCTTATTCCCTTTTGGGGTCGCTGGCGCCCATCTCAGCCACAATCGGGCAGAAGGCGGGGTACACCCCGGACAAGTCTCCACCTCATCGCAGGGCCAACACAGATAGACAGACAACATTCACACTCACATTCACACACTAGGGACCATTTAGTGTTGCCAATCAACCTATCCCCAGGTGCATGTCTTTGGAAGTGGGAGGAAGCCGGAGTACCCGGAGGGAACCCACGCATTCACGGGGAGAACATGCATACTCCACACAGAAAGATCCCGAGCCTGGGATTGAACCCAAGACTACAGGACCTTCGTATTGTGAGGCAGACGCACTAACCCTTCTGCCACCGTGAAGCCCAGTCCGGTGTCTTGTTGTCGTATTTTACACTTCATAATGCGCCACACATTTTCCATGGGAGACATGTCTGGACTACAGGCAGGCCAGTCTAGTACATGCACTCTTTTACTACGAAGCCACGCTGTTGTAACACGTGGCTTGGCATTGTTTTGCTGAAATAAGCAGGGGCGTCCATGATAACGTTGCTTTGATGACAACATATGTTGCTCCAAAACCTGTATGGACCATTCAGCATTAATGGTGCCTTCACAGATGTGTAAGTTACCCATGCCTTGGGCACTAATACACCCCCATACCATCACACATGTGTAAGTTACCCATGCCTTGGGCACTAATACACCCCCATACCATCACACATGTGTAAGTTACCCATGCCTTGGGCACTAATACACCCCCATACCATCACACATGTGTAAGTTACCCATGCCTTGGGCACTAATACACCCCCATACCATCACACATGTGTAAGTTACCCATGCCTTGGGTACTAATACACCCCCATACCATCACACATGCTGGTTTTTCAACTTTGCGCCAATAACAATCCGGACGGTTATTTTCCTTTTTGTTCCTGAGTACACCACATCCACAGTTTCCAAATATAATTTGAAATGAGGACTCGTCAGACCACAGAACACTTTTCCACTTTGCATCAGTCCATCTTTGATGAGCTCGGGCCCAGCCAAGCCGGCGGTGTTTCAGGGTGTTGTTGGTAAATGGGTTTGGCTTTGCATAGTAGAGTTTTAACTTGCACTTACAGATGTAGCGACCAACTGTAGTTACTGACTGTGGTTTTATGAAGTGTTCCTGAGCCCCTGTGGTGATATCCTTTACGCACTGATGTCAGTTTTTGATGCAGTACCGCCTAAGGCAGGGGTAGGGAACCTATGGCTCTAGAGCCAGATGTGGCTCTTTTGATGACTGCACCTGGCTCTCAGATAAATCTTAGCTGACATTGCTAAACATGGTAAGTAATGAATAATTCTGCCGGTAATCATAGTGTCAAAAATAACGTTCAAAATATAAAATATTTTCATGCATTTTAATCCATCCATCCGGTTTCTACCGCACCTGTTCAAGAAGTCGCATTAATGGTAAGAAGTATTTTATTTATTGTTGGTTAGCTTCAGAATAACAATGTTATTAAAAAGAATAAGAGACTTATTATACTCAAAAAATGTTGGACTTACTTAAAAATGAATGCATCATCATCATTTATTGTTATTCCTTTCATTAAAATGCATATATACAAGCCACGTACAATTGACACTTTCATTGTTTTTTTTGTTTCTTATACATTTCCATGATCAGAAAGGAGCAGATGGAAGAATAATATTCTTATATTTATCTGCCCCCCTTTTTAACATCAATTATTTTCGATGACTTTATAACTGTTCACTCCAACAACACCCGAACTCCAACATACTTTTCAATTGTCCTTTAAGTATTTTCACAATGACACGTCCAATCAGATAAAAATTCAGTTTGATATAATTCCAGTTTTTTCTTTTTATAACTCTTTTTAAAAACAAAGGTATTCTCACAGCTTTTTAAGTCTTTGTTTAGAGAATATCATGCTTTCACACCAACAACAGACAAGCACATTTGTTTCAAATTTGTTGGCACTCTTGGATGTTTAAAGTCATACGGCCTTCTGTGGTTCTCATCTTCAGATGTGAACACATAACTTTTGTACGTCCTTTGGAAGAATTGTATTTCTCGCTTTGAACAGCATTAATAGACTATTCAATTCTACAATGTCTTTTAGTTTTAGTAATTGTGACCTAATGAAGTGGTTTTGTGTGGTCGCTATATCGTACTTTAAAAATTATACAAATTGCTCTTTTCTGTGAAATAAAGGCATTATGTTGCTATGATATGTATTTCCCAATATTTCTGCACAATAATTGAAATAAGATAGAATAATAGTTGTATTCAGTCTTACAAAAAATATTATATGGCTCTCACGGAAATACTTTTAAAATATTTGGCTTGTATGGCTCTCTCAGCTAAAAAGGTTCCCGACCCCTGGCCTAAGGGATCAAAGGTCCGTAATATCATCGCTTATGTGCAGTGATTTCCCCAGATTCTCTGAACCGTTTGATGATTTTACGGACGTAGATGGTAAAACCCTAAATTCCTTGCAATAGCTCAGGGGTGCCCACACTTTTTCTGCAGGCGAGCTACTTTTCAATTGACCAACTCGAGGGGATCTACCTCATTTATATATATCATTTATATTTATTTATTTATGAAAGAGACATTTTTGTAAACAAGTTAAATGTGTTTAATGATAATACAAGCATGTGTAACACATATAGATGTCTTTCTTTCACGAAGACAAGAATATAAATTGGTGTATTACCTGATTCTGATGACTTGCATTGATTGGAATCAGACAGTAATGATGATAACGCCCACATTTTCAAATGGAGGAGAAAAAAAGTTGTCCTTTCTGTACAATACCACATGAAAGTGGTTGGTTTTTGGCATCTAATTCATCAAGCTTCTATACACTTTACAAGAAAAACATTGGCGGCAAATTCCGTAGCTTGCTTGATTGACATTCACGGCACCCGAGGGTCTTGTGAGATGACGCTGGCTGCTGCCAGTTCATTATTATGAAAAAATGACAGAGAGGAAGGCGAGAAACACTTTTTATTTCAACAGACTTTCGCGCCGTCCCTTCCGTCAAAACTCTCAAGGCCGACTGCACATTTCCTATCTTCACAATAAAAGCCCTGCTTCATGCTGCCTGCGCTAACAAAATAAAAGTCTCGGAAAGCTGGCGTGCACAAGTGATGTGCACGCCAGCTTTCTGAGGGATCGCTTGTGCACGCCAGTTTTCCGAGACTCTGTATTTAGTTAGCGCATAAAATAAAAAGTGTTTCTCGCCTTCCTCTCGGTCATATTTTAATAATAATGATCTTGCAGCAGCCAGCGTCATCTCACAAGACCCTCCGGTACCGTGAATGTCATTTAAGTGACGTCTTGGTGAAGATTGATGATCACTAAATTTTAGGTCTATTTCTTTTAAAAGCCTGGCTCCAGATCGACTGACACACCCCCCGCGGTTGACTGGTAGCTCGGGATCGACGTAATGGGCACCCCTGCAATAGCTTGTTGAGAAATGTTGTTCTAAAACTGTTCGACAATTAGCTTACAAAATGATGACACTCTACCAATCCTTCTTTGTGAATTACTTAACATTTCACGGAAACTGCTCTTATACCCAATCATGGCACCCACCTGTTCCCAATTAGCCTGCACACCTGTGGGATGTTCCAAATAAGTATTTGATGAGCATTCGTCTACTTAATCCGTATTCATTGCCACCTTTCCCAACTTCTTTGTCATCTGTTGCTGGCATCAAATTCTAAAGGTAATGATTATTTGCAAAAAAAAAAAAAAGTTTATCAGTGTGAACATCAAATATGTTGTCTTTGTAGCATATTCAACTGAATATGGCTTGAAAATGATTTGCAAATCATTGTATTCCGTTTATATTTACATCTAACACAATTTCCCAACTCATATGGAAACGGGGTTTGTAGTACTAATTTGCATCCTAAATGCAAAGTTTTTGCATGCAACAGTGAGATATAACAGAGATGCACTTCTGGACATCGGAAAAGCTCACCACAAGCTCACTTCTAGTCTGACGGACTTCAACTTTCTGCTACGACGAGAGCCAGCTAACCACAAAACAACCACAACAAGACGGCGGGGCTACATGCTAGGCTAAATGCTAGAGCTACACAACCACCACTACCTAGCCTGCTGCTAGCTAACGTGCGCTCACTGGACAACAAGCTGGATGAGCTGAGAACCAGGACTACATCCCAACGTGAACTGAGAGAATGCTGTGCACTTATTTACACGGAAACCTGGCTTTCGGACAGCATCCCAGACTCTGCTATCCAGCTAACAACACACTCAGTCTACCGTGAAGACCGGACAAAGGCTTCAAGAAAGGCGGAGGCGGCGTCTGTGTTTACGTGAGTAACAGCTGGTGCTCGGACGTACAGGTGGTTGAAAGACACTGCTCGGACAACATTGAGTTGTTGATGGTGAAATGCAGACCTTTTTACCTGCCAAGGGAGTTCAGTGCAGTGTTTATACTGTCTGTTTACATCCCGCCACGGGCGGACTCCACTACAGCGCTAAAGCTGCTGCATGACGTCATCAGTAAACAAGAGACCCCACACCCCGATGCTGCGTTCATGAAAGCTGGGGATTTTAACCACCTAAAGAGTGTCCTCCCAAAATACCATCAATATGTGAACTTTACTACGAGGGAGATAAACACCCTGGACCAGGTGTACTGCAACGTGAGGGGAGCCTACAAAGCTGTACCCAGACCACACTTTGGACTATCTGATCACATCTCAGCTTTTCTACATCCAGCGTACAGACAGCGTCTCAAGCAAGCCCCCCCAGTGAGTAAAACTGTTCAAGTTTGGAATGAAGACACTGAACTAGTGCTTCAGGACTGCTTTGGGAGTACAGACTGGGACATGTTTAAAACTGCTGCTCAGAGGGATGACGGTACTGTGGACATAGAGGAATATGCTTCCAGTGTAACTGGCTACATCAGTACGTGTGTGGAAAACATTGTTCCCAGAAAACAATACAAGATATACCCAAACCAAAAACCCTGGATTAATGTTCGGTCCAAGCTACATGCCCGCTCCACTGCATTTCTCTCAGGCAACGCTGAGGACTACAAGAAGGCCAGATATGACCTGTGTAAATTCATCAGCGAGGCCAAGGGACAATGCAGACAAAAGCTGGAGGGATTCTACTTCAACACAGATTCCCGACGCATGTGGCAAGGCCTGCAACACATCACAGACTACAAGCAGGGGAGCAGGGGGGTCACAAACAGCCAACAATCACTGCCAGATGAGCTGAATGAGTTCTATGCCCGCTTCGAGGTCCTCAACACCAACTAACAGAGAGGGGTTCTGACCACGGAGCGCATGCAGGACCCACCGCTCACTATGACAACAGCAGAGGTACGTACAGTTCTGAAGAAAACAAACCCACGGAAGATAGTCGGCCCAGACAACATCCCTGGCCAGGCCCTCAGGGTGTGTTCATCAGAGCTGGCTGACGTACTTGCTGACATATACAACTTGTCACTAGCACAAGCTGTTGTGCCCACCTGCTTCAAGACCACCACCATCGTGCCCCTGCCAAAGAAAAACACTGTGACCTGTCTGTTGCACTCACCCCAATAGTGATGAAGTGCTTCGAGAGGATAGTCATGTCACACATCAAGAAGACCATCCCAGACACACTGGACCCTCTACAGCAGGGGTCACCAACCTTTTTGAAACCAAGAGCTACTTCTTGGGTACTGATTAATGCGAAGGGCTACCAGTTTGATACACACTTAAATAAATTGCCAGAAATAGCCAATTTGCTCATTTTACCTTTAATAAATAAATCTACTAATATATAAAAAAATGGGTATTTCTGTCTGTCATTCCGTCGTACATTTTTTTTCCTTTTACAGAAGGTTTTTTTTGTAGAGAATAAATGATGAAAAAAATTTAATTGAACGGTTTAAAAGAGGAGAAAACACGAAAAAAATGAAAATTACATTTTGAAACATAGTTTATCTTCAATTTCGACTCTTTAAAATTCAAAATTCAAACTGAAAGAAATGAAGAGAAAAACAAGATAATTTTAATCTTTTTGAAAAAATTGAAAAAATAATTTATGTAACATCATTGGTCATTGTTCCTGATTAATATTAATTTTAGAGTTTTGATGACATGTTTTGAATAGGTTAAAATTCAATCTGCACTTTGTTAGAATATATAACAAATTGGACCAAGCTATATATCTAACAAAGACAAATCATTATTTCTTCTGGATTTTCCAGAACAAACATTTTAAAAGAAATTCAAAATAATTTAAAATAAGATTTAAACTTGATTCTACAGTTTTTCTAGATTTGCCAGAATAATTTTTTTGAATTTTAATCATAATAAGTTTGAAGAGATATTTCACAAATATTCTTCGTCGAAAAAACAGAAGCTAAAATGAAGAATTAAATTAAAATGTATTTATTATTCCTATTTTCTTTCTTTCTTTCTTTAGTTTATTTCGAACATGAATATTTACAACACAATACAATACAGACAATAAAAATGATTTACAATTTAAAAAAAAATACTTGAACATTTATTTAAATTGTCAGGAAAGAAGAGGAAGGAATTTAAAAGGTAAAAAGCTAAATTGAATCCTGTCTGTGTTTGATTACTTTGCTCCCTGTCTTGTTTAATAGATGTCATCGGCAAAAATGTCAAAGCATTTCTCTGAAACACAATATTATACATTCTGAAAATGATAGCAAGAATATACTTACAAATTTCAGAAAATGTCACGAGCAAACATTTTGTTTAAAAGGTTTTTACTGCCTTTTTAGCCCTTTGAGACATTTGTGATTTAGGGCTAGATGAATAAATATTGATTGATTGATTGATACTATACAAAAATTCAAAATAACTGAAGAAACATCACTGATAAACATTGGAAAACTGTCACTGAACGTCTTAGTGTGATGTCAATTTGTGACAGACAAATGGTACACAGTTTCCACATGGTGAGGACATTGATGGGCTGACTCACTGTCTTACGGATTACCTCAACTTCTGACCTGCCCTGCTAGGACCGTTCAGTGCTACCCTAATGACAAACCCTGGGTAACACAGGAGGTTCAAGCTGTCCTCAACAAGAAGAAAGCTGCCTTCAGGAGTGGAAACAGGGAGGCAATGAGAGCAGCACAGCGGGAGGTCAAAGGACACGTGAGGAAGACTAAGGACAGCTACAAGAAGAAGCTGGAGCAAAACAACATGATGGAGGTCTGGGAAGGTGTGAAAACCATCACAGGCCACAAGACAAAGACCAGAGCAGTAGGGGGGGGACAATAGAGAGGGCCAATGAGATTAAGAACTTCTTCAACCGGTTCAACCAGAACCGGTTGAAGTGGGGGATGTCCTGCCCAACCCTCATCACAGCCACCCCCTCTTCTTCTCCCCCCCAGCCATGGTTGCAACCCCCTACTCCTCCTCCTCCTCCTCCACCAGACATTAGTCATCTCTGTGGACCAGGTCAGAGGTCAACTGAGGAAGCTGCATCCTAGAAACTATCTGGTGTGCACCTGAATATCTGGTGTGCACTATGTAATATTTAAGTACAGTCTTTATTTTCCAATCAATTCATTTTTTAACATGAATTGATTAACGTGGACCCCGACTTAAACAAGTTGAAAAACTTATTCGGGTGTTCAATTGTACGGAATATGTACCGAACTGTGCAATCTACTAATAAAAGTATCAATCAATCAATCAATCAATCAATCAATTCCTACATGCAAACACAGTGTTAATGTTCAAACTGTGTGTAATGCAACAGTATTTAAAATTATTAAATATACTTGTTAAATAATGTGACTTCCTTGTTTTTTATGAATAATTAAGGCCTACTATGCTACTGTATTTTATTGCTGTTCATGATGGTGGTACTTGGAAATCCAAGTATTTTCTGAGGTGGTACTTGGTGAAAAAAGTTTGACAACTACTGATGTAGTGACATTGTAAACTACATTGGCAGACACCATTTTGTTATACCCAAACGGCGTCTGCTCATACATCGCGCTTCCAACGAGATCCCGTCAACCCCCGAGTAAAAAGGTTCCAGAACTGTTCACGTTATACCATCTCATCTCATTTTCCATCATGTGAATGTTTGAAGTGGAACTAAATGTGATCTCTGAAAGGGGTACACATTATTTCCAAAGCAGGGCCCCCATCCACATATACAATACTACTACATATCTGATGAAAAACAATATTATTGTTGTTTTTTTAATTATAAGTGTGCCAAACCACCTCTATTTGGACATTATCTAATGCAGGGGTGTCCAAAATGCGGCCCGGGAGCCATTTGCGACCCGCAGCTAATCGCCACACATTCTGCAAAAATTGCAAAATTGATAGTATTGCAAAAATTCAAAAAAAGATTTAAAAAAAGTGGAATGAAGTGAAATATAATGAGAAAACGTGGCAATGTTGACACAAAGCTGCCATGCAGGCAGTTTTTTTTTTGTGTCTTTATTTTTTTTTTTTTCCATTGCTCAAAAAAAGGACAAAAAAAATCTATGTTATAATGAATTATTACTTAAAAGTAATCACTTTAAAATGTTTTATGTCGAAAAATATTGCATATGTTGTGTGGTTGCTATATAAAAACATCAAAATTTGGACAAAAGAGCATAAAATAAACAAAATAATAGTTCAAACTTAAAATCGAAATATATATTGGAAGTTTATCTTGAAATTTAAGTGTTAAAAGTAAAAAAAAAATCTCATACAAATGCATCACTTTATGAGTGGGGAACCTTTCGGATCTCAAATATATTTAGTAGGATTTTATTTAACTTTTCACTGTGATTACTCAAAAATATTAAATAATTAAAATCAATGATGTCCTGCATTATTGATCTTTGAGGGCTTGAATTGCTGAATAAAGGAACTCTCCTGAAGGAATCAATAAAGTACTAACTATCTAAATACTGCATATTTCAGTTTTACTATAAAAAACAAAGTTGTCTTTGACTGAAAAGGCACAAAACCTTATTTGTTTTACTTTATATCAACTTCAAGTTGATATAGAGATTTACTGTAATCATTAAATAAATAAAAAAATAATAATAATTTGACCTTTTTTTAACATTTTAGTGACTGAGGCCCTCTATGCTCCCCAGGAGCCCAAAGGATAAAAAAAAAATCCATATATTTTGTTATGGTTTGAAAATGAAAAATATCAAAATGGTCCCCGCATGCTTACATTTTTCCGTGTTCGGCCCTCTGTGGAAAAAGTTTGGACACCCCTGATCTAATGGAAATGACTGCTGCAAACACGTCATGTTCATGATGAAATATAAAGTTAGTAAAGATGTGAGAGTAAGAAGTAAACAAACCTGTTCGGTGTAACACAACTTGAGGTTTCTTGAAAACAGCTTCCAATAGTTGACGTAGTCTCTCGTTCTCTTCTTTTGTACGAGAAAGTTCCTCTTTGTACTCTGCTATCGTTCTTTCACACATTTTCACACAACAAAGTTCCTCCTTATACTTTTCTATCGTTCCTTCGCACATTTTCACACAATCACAACACTTTACACTCACACTTGATCTTAACTAAGCGATGTGTTGATCAAATCCGCGTCTCTTTGTTAGCGGCTAACAAGCTAAGCTAACTAGCATGCTAAGCTAATTGGCGCGCTCAAACAACTATCAAGCTAAGCGGGCCTAATAATCTCCAAATGTGGCTGAGACGAGTGGAGTTTATCCTGACACGGAGGATGAATAAAGTGTAGTTAGTAGCGATGTGAGGAGATGTGCCGAGGCTTAGAAGCGTGTGTGGAGAAAAGGAGGACTTTGCCGCAAAGCGCATGTCTTCCAAGCATACGTCCGTAGGGGCGGGGCCAAAGAGTCATAGTTGTGATGTTTTGAGCTAGGGAGTTTTCAGAACTACACTACCCAGCATGCAACACTGGTGACGAGCATGCGCGGTAGCCCCGTGAAGTGGTGTCGTATGTCGCCATGCAGACAGCTAGAATGTGGTTATGAGCACGCTGTGTGAGTCAACGTTGAACACGCCTCGTCTGCATTTATTACAATTAGACAGACAACACAATAAGTGCATTAAAAACACTACTAGTTAATTATTTTCATGCATACATGATTTAAAGTAAAATACGGTTTATATATTTGAAATATCATTTTTGATTGATTGATTGATTGATTGATTGATTGATTGATTGATTGATTGATTGTTTGGTTAATTGATTGATTGATACTTTTATTAGTAGATTGCACAGTTCAGTACATATTCCGTACAATTGACCACTAAATGGTAACACCCCAATAAGTTTTCAACTTGTTTAAGTCGGGGTCCATGTTAATCAATTCATGGTACAAATATATACTATCAGCATAATACAGTCATCACACAGGTTAATCATCATAGTATATACATTGAATTATTTACATTATTTACAATCTGGGGGTGGGATGCGGATTTTTGGTTGATATCAGTACTTCAGTCATCAACAATTGCATCAACAGAGAAATGTGGACATTGAAACAGTGTAGGTCTTACAGTAGGACATGTACAGCTACCAGAGAACATAGTGAGTTCAGATAGCATAAGAACAAGTATATACATTAGAAGTACATTTGATTATTTACATTAGGTTATTTATAATCCGGGGAGATGGGATGTGAATGGAGGAGGGTATTAGTAAAGGGTTGAAGTTGCCTGGAGGTGTTGTTTTAGAGCGCTTTTGAAAGAATATAGAGATGCACTTACTTTTACACCTGTTGGGAGTGCATTCCACATTGATGTGGCATAGAAAGAGAATGAGTTAAGACCTTTGTTAAATCGGAATCTGGGTTTAACGTGGTTTGTGGAGCTCCCCCTGGTGTTGTGGTTATGGCGGTCAGGAAGTAGTTGGACATGTACTTCGGTATCAGGGAGGTGTAGCGGATTTTATAGACTAGGCTCAGTGCAAGTTGTTTTACTCTGTCCTCCACCCTGAGCCAGCCCACTTTGGAGAAGTGGGTTGGAGTGAGGTGTGATCTTGGGTGGAGGTTTAAAAGTAACCGAACTAGCTTGTTCTGGGATATTCGGAGTCTAGATTTGAGAGTTTTGGAGGTGCTGGGGTACCAGGAGGTGCCAGCGTAATCGAAAAAGGGTTGAATGAGAGTTCCCGCTAGAATCTTCAAGGTGCTTTTGTTGACCAGAGAGGAGATTCTGTAGAGGAATCTCGTTCTTTGGTTGACCTTTTTGATGACCTTGGTTGCCATTTTATCACAGGAATGATTAGCCTCTAGAATGGAACCTAGGTAGGTGATCTCATCTTTCCTGGTGATAACAATGTAACCCATTTGTGTTGCCATGTGTTGTTCTTTGTGGTTACCCGTAGGAAGAACTATGTCGAGCTGCATGAATAAGTTGCCTTTAATTAAGTCTTCAGCAGGACAGCAATACATGCTTTTCATGTGACGTCATTCATCCGGGTCACGAAGGGTCGTGTGACATTTTGAAAGGCAAACAATCGTCACGCAGGTAGCCAAAAGCACACAATATGGTAGTTTCGTGTTGGGTTAATGGGTGCACTAAACGCCGCCAAAGTTCAGTCAAACGTGGATTCTTTAGTATTCCTAAAATTCATCGCCACAAAGGCGAACTAACCCAGAAAATAGCCAGCATAAATAGGAAAGACGAGCATTCCCAGTCATCGAAAATATGTTCAAATAATTTTGTTACAGGTAAGCAAACGTTTGAGGCAATTTTATTTTTCTCATATTCAAACTAATTCTACGGTATTATTTTTTTACAGGCCCAGAAAAAGCAGGTTATGTCTAATATTCTGATTCAAATCCATTTGAGGACCGTTTAAATATGTACACCAGTAGTCAGTACACGATACAGATTGAGAAAATTGCAACAGTTGCTTGTGCTTTGACAAATATGTGTGGATCTGTTGTGCCATCCCATAGCAAAGCAAAATTGAAGATGAGATCTCATATATGTCTTATATATATCTCCCAGACATAAAAGAGCACTAATCGAGACCAAAGTAGATTTCTCATTCTTCTCAAATGTAGCTCCTGAGAAATAAGGCTCGCAGTGAGCACTATGCGAGATCTCAAAGTTGTCTAACAGTTATCTCTTTTTCCGATTTCAACAAAGACCAAAATGAGAGATGAACGAGCTGGTCTCCAATATGTCTCAATAATGACTCAGTGAGAGATGCACATGGTTTTGTTTCTCACTACTCACTGTTTGAGTTCTCAGATGTCTCTTTGCTATTTCGGCAAAAAGACAATCAATGAGTATTGGTTTCAATATGTCTCAATGATGTCTGAGTGAGAGATATACTTGGTTTTGTCTCTCACTGCTCACTATTTGAGTTGTTATATACCCGTTTTCTGGCTTGGAAAAAATAATTTCAAAAATGCATTTTAATTGACACAGTTTAATTATACCTCAATCATACTCCAGTTTATCTCACGCCAACATTTGGAGAACATAATTAATTCAGGCAATATGGATATATGGTCTGTAATCTAAATGGTTTATTTAAATAATGTTCTACTTAATTTGTTGATTTCTTATCCACACGCAATGTACAGTAACTCAGTGACTACAATTGTGGGATTTAAAACTGAACCCAAACAATACTGATATGATCACAAGACACTTTTTAAGAGCTTTTAACATTTGTGAACTTTCTAGAGCAGTGGTTCTCAAACTCTTTTAACAAGGTACCACTTCAGAAGATATTTGGCTCTCCAACCACCATTATAAGGACTAATATTAAAATACAGTAGCATAGTAGGCCTATGTATTCATTAAAAAAGACAGTGGTTTTATTAAACATGTAAATTTAATAAATTGGCCACTGAAATATTACACACAATGCAAAAACATAATCAACAATGATACTCCATATAGTGTACATATTTACAGACTTTTACAGCATCCACGGCAACATCACATCAGTGTGTATTTTCAGAGCATTTATAACAATGATCAAAAAATTGATTTGTGGCTTCTTAGGCCAGTTCAGTTCTTAATTATCTAAAACTTTTCAAGTGTGTTGGGGAAATGAACTGCAATCACTATGCCAGGCATAGATGTGAAGTCAAGGAAAACAACTTTACCCAATATGTCATCCAAGAATACTACTGTACTGCAGAGGTTTCCAATAGGGGAATAACATGACTGCATGTCTCATATGTTACACTATCTTGCAGCAAAGAAAAACCTGCATGTTTAAATTCACGAACGAGGGCCCATTTGGCACATGAATGTGCTGTGGTAAAGAAGAAATCAATCTGTACATACTTAGAAAAAAAGGATGAGAATCTTTCTTCTGACACACTAGTCCCACAAAACAGGCATTTTATTTGTTTACTTTCTATTGGCCCAAAACAATTACTGGAGGATTTATGTAATATAATAAGCGATGATGCAGAGTGGGATAAAAAAAAGTTTTGGAACTTCTGCACACTGTTTAAGCAGTCTGTGTTCAGACTATCGGGATAAAGCAACTTGAACATTTTGAGCATATCGCTTAGGGCCTTATCAGTGACTTTATGACAGTTTACATAACCCATGCTGATCAGAAGGCACTCTGCCATGGTTTCTGATGCATTGTCATGTATTGGTTTGTCTGTTGTGTCCTTGAAATTGGACTCTTCTGCACACTCCTCACTCAAACTATCTTCAAATCCTTCATTAAACGTATGTCCGTCATTGTACATCCAATCCCCTATATCAGGGAGAGCTTCCTCAAATGATTGAGATGAATCATACTCAGCATCGACATGTAGTTTAGTTGTTAGGGCAGCAGGAGGATCTGTGAGGGCTGTTCTGGAAAATGGTTTTCCATTGTCTTTGATAGTCAGAAGTAGAAATATTTTCATGTGCTGAAATTAAAATAGAATACAAATCATTAAAGGTTTTTTATAACATTTTGTCAAAAGGCAAAACGTACAACATCTCAGCATATCGCTCACATTCTTACACTCAAAAGTTTGTCATATTTTAGCAGGATTTGCTTCGTGACAAAATTCACAACAAAACAATAGTCAGACACAGAAGACGGTGGGTGTACCTGGCAGGTAGGGAGAGGCTTGATGTTCCAGAGTGGTACATCCTGCATGGACACCTGAAGTGAAGTGAAGTGAATTATATTTATATAGCGCTTTTTCTCTAGTGACTCAAAGCGCTTTACATAGTGAAACCCAATATCTAAGTTACATTCAAACCAGTGTGGGTGGCACTGGGAGCAGGTGGGTCAAGTGTCTTGCCCAAGGACACAACGGCAGTGACTAGGTTGGCAGAAGCGGGAATTGAACCTGCAACCCTCAAGTTGCTGGCACAGCCGCTCTACCAACCGAGCTAAACCGCCCCTGAAGGTTGGATGTGTTCCATTTGAAGAGCAGTGTTTTGGGCTCCTTCAGGAGGCACCGCCTCCTTCAGTGTTATTCTGCTGTTATCCCCTGAGGAACCAAAAAACTCAAAAGACCAAGATATTTTTTTTTTAAAAAGACAAAAACATGCAAAACAAGAAGCAAGTTGACATAAATTGAACACATTATACAAATCCAGCTAATGGAATGCATTTACTTTTTTCCCACATCTTGATCGCATTGTAGTTCATGTTTACGTATCTTCTGTGTTTGTGGGAACACATAATCCACAGTATTAAATGTAACTCATCACAATACAACACACACTATTAAAACAAAGTTGTGGATGCTAATGCCAATCATTAGTAAACACACAGCATCAAACCAAACCTATGAGAAAGGATCTTGACGAGGGATGCAACATTATTGTAAATATTCCGTTATTTTGGTTTCAAAATTGTCACAATAATGCTGTGATGTGTGACGCTATCAAACGAGAACTCCAGTGGGTGTGTTTTTTTCTGACAATATTAAGTGGGCTCATCTGAGAAGTAAACTCGATCTCCCATGATAACCCGCGTAGTGTGGGACAACAAAGTTCAAAGAGGGGACATTATATAGGGGCGAAAAAGTGGAAGTGTGCAGGAGTGACGGGAACGTTTGTGCTTCGGTGATCCGAGGAATTGTTGCTGTGAAATATTTCTGTGCCTATAACTGTCGTGCTTGTTTAACCTTAAATAAAGTCTGCATAATGCAAGGTAAAGCTTGCCACGTTCATCCAGACCATTTCCAAGTCGACCCAGAGCTGTTGCAGCTCACCAAAGGAAATGTGGACATGCACAAAATAAGACATTTGCCGACACTTCACACCACAATGTCTACAATAAGTTAGGGAATAGGAGTAATATATTAGAATGAGTTATATGTTAGAACCATTATTTGGAAAATATAATTGATGTGAAACCAAGACGTCAGCAAGGGAAAATATCCATTTGTGAGGTATTTACATGATTAAAAGTCAAATTATTACGGTAGTTAATTCTTAAGAATCAGTATTTTACAAACTAATACTAACATTTCCATTGCAAATGACAGTTTCTTCGGAAGTTAAAAGTAAAAAAACACTAAACTAAACAGCAGTGATGTAACAATACCAAAATGTCATATCACCGTTACTGTGACCAAAATGATCACTGTTTGCATTATAATCGCATTATTGTTGAATGTGCTAAAAATGTAATCAAACCCACAATAATACCAAGTTATATTAAAAAAAAAAGATACCAGACAAACACAGTATAGTTTCTCGGCTAAAGAAACATTATTGTTCTACATTAGTTACACTGCAAGTTTACTGTTAATGTCAGTTTAAAGACACATATTTGAAAGTTTTGTTTTTTGTTTGTTTTTGTGTGTTACTTGAAATTCTGGAATCCCGCACCATTCCTTTGCACCTGAAATACCTGTTTATAATAATAAATATGATTACAACATATGAACATTATGTTTGTGTTCAATTATAGTAAGTGTGTTTATCCTAAACATTCCTGCCACTTCATTTAACACCATCCATCTATCCATTTTCTATCGCTTATTCCCTTTGGAGTCGCGGGGGGCGCTGGTGCCTATTTCAGCTACAATCGGGCGGAAGGCGGTGTACACCCAGGACAAGTCCCCACCTCATCGCAGGGCCAACACAGATAGACAGACAACATTCTCACACCAGGGACCATTTAGTGTTGCCAATCAACCTATCCCCAGGTGCATGTCTTTGGACTTTGACATTTTTGTAACAATATCTTATTGTGGCTTTAACACTGTGAGGATATCATACAGTGAAATGTTGATATTGTTACATCCCTAATCATGACCTGATGTTACCTACCAGCCTTAACTTGAAGGTGAAAGATTCAAAAAACATCAATTACACATGCTGAGATTACTTATATTTCAAGTTTCATTCTTCATACTGTAATCAGGGTAAAAGAAAGCAATATTTCCATGCTTGTTCCTGACAAACTGTGGACAGCTTTTTATCCTTCTATCTGGTCTGTAAATCTCAATCAGAACTAATCCATTTAAACAAAGAAACCGCGTATACATGTAACTTACTTAGCCATTGCTCATCAGTCTTCACATAGGTGGTTGCAGGACGGGATGACTGCAGCAAGAAAAATAAAATATCATATATCTGCTGCCAGTTTAATGCACCACAACTATGCCAGTCTACTTACCAGCTTTACAGTCCTTCTTGATCATTTATTTGAGTCGACTTCTTTACCAGTTCTTCTCCATCGTTTTCCAGGTTTTCATTTTGTCATTTCGACACTCCAATACTATGTAAATACAGACAAAGGTTGCTGGAATATACAGTGGAACTTCTTGTAAATGTAAAACTCTATATTATGTCGAAGCAGTGTATGTTCAGTAATTTATATTGTTCATCTTCAAATGTTCTTTGAACATTTACTTCTATCATTGCTATTTCACTATGGGATGTATGAAGTGTAGTTTATCACTTGAGATGCCTCGCTGGAGGTAACTTTCATAGCTTCTAGCAAGGTTGAATGCGGCATTTATAGCTATATTTCCGTAAATCAGTGACGTTACAGTAGTTTAATAAATACTAACTCGTGTATGTTAAAGTAATTTAAATACCAAAACAAAAACAATAAATGGTATTACTTACTTGCAGTTGTTATTCCTTCAGTGCCGAATTGTTTCTTCAAGTCACATCCGCCCACTAAATGCGCATGCGTGTTTTTCAGGTAGAGCAAATATGATTGGACAGATTCATGGGGCGCCGTGCCAAATCTCGCGAGAGTGTCGTTGAGATGCACATCTCAGAATTTAGATAAAGTTGATTTTCTCCTTATATGACCATCTGAAAATAGCCATTTTTGGCTATGAGTAACTTTCAAAGGAAGGCAATTTAGAAAATCTACGCTTTCTATCAGACGGCGGCGGACATGACGAGTTGTTTGCCGTCAGTTAACGTCAGAAGAAGAAGAAGAGGCGGGGAAACAGTAGGTGGCGTAACATTTGAACGTTGTCTGTGCGCCTACCTTAAACTAAAACGAGGAAGAAGAAGAAAGCGAAGAAGAAAGAGAAGAAGAAGCGGGAAAGTTTTTGGAAGCGACATGAGACTTGGAGAGGTAAGTATGCTAATACTTTTTAGTTGGTCAACCATGTAATGTTGTGAAATGAAAATATTTAACTGTTGTGACAACGGAGTGGTCCTTTAGCAGGCTGCGATAACGATAATGGCGTCTGCCCAACAAGTAATGTTAGCATACATAATGACCTTCACAATTGGATTCCACAGTGCATATTCATTTGGAGGACTTAACTTAAAAATGTTTTTATAATACTGTTGTAGATAAAGTGACACTCGACAAAGGAGGTCCGGGTTGAATTTTATCGGTAAGGCTGGCTATTTGCAATAAATAAGAGATTACATCCAAAAGTATTAAATGATTCACTAATTTGCCCCGCCATTTTGAAAGCAGCAGTATATTTGCTTACTCGCTGGCAGTGGCCCAGTATGTTTTGTATCATGCTATCCATTGTATAAACTGCATATATCAGTTAAATTAGAACACGTTTTTTCTGCTTTGAGTGTTTCAGAGTTGGACATGTGTGTTACTGAGGTGGCTAACTATGATGCGTGCAGTTTATCAAAGCAACAAACAAACAATCGGAAAATCCCCGTTACTGAGGTGGCTAACTATGATGCGTGCAGTTTATCAAAGCAACAAACAAACAATCGGAAAATCCCCGTTACTGAGGTGGCTAACCATGATGCGTGCAGTTTATCAAAGCAACAAACAAACAATCGGAAAATTCCTGTCGTATCAATTCCTAAATACGGTCGTAACTATACTAAATGCACTGGGCATAATAAACACAACATTATTAATATTGCTACTACGGATAATTTAATCAAAAACTCCCTAAAACAGCCCACTACCTATAATATAGGTTTTTTAAACATAAGATCATTGTCTCCCAAAACGTTGTTAGTTAATGATATCATCAGAGACAACAATCTTAACTTCATCGGTCTCAGCGAAACCTGGCTTAAACCAAACGACTTTTTTGCGCTAAATGAGGCATGTCCTCCTAACTTTACACATGCGCATATTGCCCGTCCGCTTAAAAGGGGTGGGGGGGTCGCACTAATATACAACGAAAACTTTAACCTTAGTCCTAACATAAATAATAAATATAAATCGTTTGAGGTGCTTACTATGAAGTCTGTCACACCGCTGCCTCTGCACCTGGCTGTTATCTACCGCCCCCCAGGGCCCTATTCGGACTTTATCAATGAATTCTCAGAGTTCGTTGCTGATCTAGTGACACACGCCGATAATATAATCATAATGGGGGACTTTAATATCCATATGAATACCCCATCGGACCCACCGTGCGTAGCGCTCCAGACTGTAATTGATAGCTGTGGTCTCACACAAATAATAAATGAACCCACGCATCGCAACGGTAATACGATAGACCTAGTGCTTGTCAGGGGTATCACCGTCTCCAAAGTTACGATACTCCCGTATACTAAAGTATTGTCCGATCATTACCTTATAAAATTCGAGGTTCAGACGCATGTTCGTCAAACTAATAATAATAATAACTGCTATAGCAGCCGCAACATTAATACGGCCACAACGACAACTCTTGCTGACCTACTGCCCTCGGTTATGGCACCATTCCCAAAGTATGTGGGCTCTATTGATAACCTCACTAACAACTTTAACGACGCCCTGCGCGAAACCATTGATAACATAGCACCGCTAAAGTTAAAAAAGGCTCCAAAAAAGTGCACTCCGTGGTTTACAGAAGAAACTAGAGCTCAGAAATTATTATGTAGAAAGCTGGAACGCAAATGGCGCACGACTAAACTTGAGGTGCACCATCAAGCATGGAGTGATGGTTTAATAACTTATAAACGCATGCTTACCTTAGCTAAAGCTAAATATTACTCAAATCTCATCCACCGTGATAAAAACGATCCTAAATTTTTGTTTAGTACGGTAGCATCGCTAACCCAACAAGGGACTCCTTCCAGTAGCTCCACCCACTCAGCTGATGACTTTATGC
Source organism: Nerophis ophidion (assembly GCF_033978795.1). Taxonomy (NCBI): domain Eukaryota; kingdom Metazoa; phylum Chordata; class Actinopteri; order Syngnathiformes; family Syngnathidae; genus Nerophis; species Nerophis ophidion. The sequence goes on from NW_026906952.1 coordinate 85,754, forward strand.
AATTCTTTAGTAAGAAAATTGAAGTCATTAGAAAGGAGATTAAAGACAATGCGTCCCAGCTACAACGGGGTTCTATTAACACTGACACGATGGTATATACGGCGGATACTGCCCTCCAAAATAGTTTCTCTCATTTTGAGGAAATAACATTAGAGGAATTGTTACAACGTGTAAATGGAATAAAACAGACAACATGCTTACTTGACCCTCTTCCTGGGAAACTGATCAAGGAGCTCTTTGTATTATTAGGTCCATCAGTGCTAAATATTATAAACTTATCACTTTCCTCGGGCACTGTTCCCCTAGCATTCAAAAAAGCGGTTATTCATCCTCTTCTTAAAAGACCTAACTTCGATCCTGACCTCATGGTAAACTACCGACCGGTATCTCACCTTCCCTTTATTTCAAAAATCCTTGAAAAAATTGTTGCGGAGCAGTTAAATGAACACTTAGCGTCTAACAATCTATGTGAAACCTTTCAATCCGGTTTCAGAGCAAATCACTCCACGGAGACAGCCCTCGCAAAAATGACTAATGATCTATTGCTAACGATGGATTCTGATGCGTCATCTATGTTGCTGCTCCTCGATCTTAGCGCTGCTTTCGATACCGTCGATCATAATATTTTATTAGAACGTATCAAAACACGAATTGGTATGTCAGACTTAGCCCTGTCTTGGTTTAACTCTTATCTTACTGATAGGATGCAGTGTGTCTCCCATAACAATGTGACCTCAGACTACGTTAAGGTAACGTGTGGAGTTCCCCAGGGTTCGGTCCTTGGCCCTGCACTCTTCAGCATCTACATGCTGCCGCTAGGTGACATCATACGCAAATACGGTATTAGCTTTCACTGTTATGCTGATGACACCCAACTCTACATGCCCCTAAAGCTGACCAACACGCCGGATTGTAGTCAGCTGGAGGCGTGTCTTAATGAAATTAAACAATGGATGTCCGCTAACTTTTTGCAACTCAACGCCAAAAAAACGGAAATGCTGATTATCGGTCCTGCTAGACACCGACCTCTATTTAATAATACAACTCTAACATTTGACAACCAAACAATTAAACAAGGCGACACGGTAAAGAATCTGGGTATTATCTTCGACCCAACTCTCTCCTTTGAGGCACACATTAAAAGCGTTACTAAAACGGCCTTCTTTCATCTCCGTAACATCGCTAAAATTCGCTCCATTCTGTCCACTAAAGACGCTGAGATCATTATCCATGCGTTTGTTACGTCTCGCCTCGACTAATGTAACGTATTATTTTGGGGTCTCCCCATGTCTAGCATTAAAAGATTACAGTTGGTACAAAATGCGGCTGCTAGACTTTTGACAAGAACAAGAAAGTTTGATCACATTACGCCTGTACTGTATATACCTTTATATACATATATACATACATATATACCTATACTGGCTCACCTGCACTGGCTTCCTGTGCACTTAAGATGTGACTTTAAGGTTTTACTACTTACGTATAAAATACTACACGGTCTAGCTCCATCCTATCTTGCCGATTGTATTGTACCATATGTCCCGGCAAGAAATCTGCGTTCAAAGGACTCCGGCTTGTTAGTGATTCCCAAAGCCCAAAAAAAGTCTGCGGGCTATAGAACGTTTTCCGTTCGGGCTCCAGTACTCTGGAATGCCCTCCCGGTAACAGTTCGAGATGCCACCTCAGTAGAAACATTTAAGTCTCACCTTAAAACTCATTTGTATACTCTAGCCTTTAAATAGACTCCCTTTTTAGACCAGTTGATCTGCTGTTTCTTTTCTTTTTCTTCTATGTCCCACTCTCCCTTGTGGAGGGGGTCCGGTCCGATCCGGTGGCCATGTACTGCTCGCCTGTGTATCGGCTGGGGACATCTCTGCGCTGCTGATCCGCCTCCGCTTGTGATGGTTTCCTGCTGGCTCCGCTGTGAACGGGACTCTCGCTGCTGTGTTGGATCCGCTTTGGACTGGACTCTCGCGACTGTGTTGTATCCATTGTGGATTGAACTTTCACAGTATCATGTTAGACCCGCTCGACATCCATTGCTTTCCTCCTCTCCAAGGTTCTCATAGTCATCATTGTCACCGACGTCCCACTGGGTCATTATTGTCACCAATGTCCCACTGGGTGTGAGTTTTCCTTGCCCTTATGTGGGCCTACCGAGGATGTCGTGGTGGTTTGTGCAGCCCTTTGAGACACTAGTGATTTAGGGCTATATAAGTAAACATTGATTGATTGATTGATATTTAGGAAAATAAAGTAGGTATGTGTGTAAAATGTTAAACATTCATTAAATGAATCCGGTATTATTGGGCTTCACGGTGGCAGAGGGGTTAGTGCGTCTGCCTCACAATACGAAGTTCCTGCAGTCCTGGGTTCCAATCCAGGCTCGGGGTCTTTCTGTGTGGAGTTTGCATGTTCTCCCCGTGAATGCGTGGGTTCCCTCCGGGTACTCCGGCTTCCTCCCACTTCCAAAGACATGCACCTGGGGATAGGTTGATTGGCAACACTAAATTGGCCCTAGTGTGTGAATGTGAGTGTGAATGTTGTCTGTCTATCTGCGATGAGGGGGCGACTTGTCCAGGGTGTACACCGCCTTCCGTCCGATTGTAGCTGAGATAGGCGCCAGCGCCCCCCGCGAACCCGAAAGGGAATAAGCGGTAGAAATGGATGGATGGATGGTATTATCAGACAGGTCTTGTTAAGACTAGCAACATGATATAAGAATAGTTTTCCTGTGATACATGTTTAAAAAATTATGATTGCTTTAACCTGGTCAAAATGCACTAATTATGGTCAACCTCTTCAATACAAAGTCATTGGGGCTCGAGATTATATTCATGACCTTTTTGTTAAAAATACTATAACTTTTCTAATATGTACCCCATTATAAAAAGGTGCCATCAAACCCACCACACCTCAAAATAGATATGAATTAAAATAAGAATTAAACTGTCTGGTTTAAGATTTTTTTTTTACTATAGCCAGAACGATCATAAAATATCATTTTGTTTACTTGTTTTCAACAGAAGTTAAATATGATTCACCCTAAAAGTTAACATCCATATGGAGTGACCCCATATATGTAAATAATTTATATTATAGTTCCATCCATATATTTGCTACTGCTTTTCCCTTTCGTGTCGTGGGGGTGCTATGTCCTATCCCAGTTCCGCTCGGGCGAAAGGCGGGGTACACCATGGACAAGTCAACTTAGATCGACAGACAACATTCACACACGCGTCAATTTAGTGTTGCCAATCAACCCATCCTCAGTTTGTGATCCAAAATTATTTTTTTCATTTACAGCATGGACCAAAAGGAAACGACTACAAGAAAGTGGTTAAGAGTTCCCACAAAGAAAATGAAGGACCTGCATAATTCTCCTCCCCAATTAAGCAATCTGGTAAATTTCTATGTATGTGTGGCAAAGCGGACTACGGTTAAGCCAAATTGCAGTACATGTAGCTAACAAACTGGAAAAATGACTTTATTAATTTGTGTAGTATTTAAAGAACAGCTGAAAATACCACCTTGACAAAGTCGCCCCAAGGAAGTTAGGTAACAGTACCCTAATTGTAATGAGGCCACACACCTCTAAGACAGCGATGGGCAAGCTCTTCCTACTGCATCTCCTTTAAAATGCAAATAGGGATGGGGAGAGGGAATAATCATAACATTGATGTCCAAATGAGATGACAAATACCAGTCCAATTTTTTATACTCAAACAATTTTAAACACTTTCTCTTTTGCACTCTCTCTTTCAGATTGTTTGGCATTCGTCAGATGGGAGGACGGTTATACCGGCAAAATCTTTACAGGATCAGACATTTTGCCAAGAGATGAAGCTCCTGTGCAGATCTTAGATCTTAAAACAGGAGATTCTGTTTTAGCAAAGTGGTCAGATAGTAAATTTTATAGGGCAACTGTTGAACATATTTTAGGAAAATATCAGTCACCAAAAGGCTACCAAACTCCACAGGAGTTATTTTTAAATATGTTGGAAGCCAGTGAGCCATCACACTCAACATCAGGGTCTGACACCATTACAGTAGATCAGAAGCCACTGTCTGAACATGATAATATTACAGCGCTAAATCTATCAAGTGACGGGGGACTTCTAACAGGCGGCAACACTGCCTATGGGTAAGCTTGACATTTATCACCTCATGCCTATGGGTCTACAAGTTCAAAACGTTTAATCTTTAGCAAATTTAGTGAATTTCGAAACCAAAAAAACAGCATTAATTTAAACATTATTTTATTTGCCATCAAATCATTGTTTCAGTAAATAGTATGTTAATGACAAATACAAATATTTGATGTATTAAGTTGCCCAAAACCCAACATCTGTATCCACTCTGATTTCAGGATTAAAAGTTCTGAACTTGTGGACCCTGAAAACAATTTGTTGCCATCATTTTATTACTTTTTAGTTATGGTCAAAACGTTCATAGAGTGTAAATATCCAGTCTACAATCTCATGTGTCAAAACTAAGGAGTAACAAAATGAACATTTCATGTCATGGTTACAATTGTTATCACAGTATTGATGAATGTGCTCAAGAAGTACTTGAACACACACTGAAATCTTATAAACAAGTTTTATTGAGAAAAATTTACACAATATATACTTTCTTAACAGTTTTTAAACATTCAGTTTCACGTCAAAATATAAATTCCGTTTGTTTTTTTTTTCAATTAAATATAAATAAGAATATGAGAAATATAAATAAAAGTAGTGTACGGATGGGAGTTCAAGGATGAGTGTCAAAAAAACGGCGCCAACTTCTTATCAGCAATCAAGTATTAACTAAACACTTGTAGGTTCTCAGAGCAACACTCATGGGAAATGTGTCCAGTAAAAACCTGTCCGATCGGAGCGTTCAACAATAACAAAAATTCCATGGATGAATTAAGTAAACAATATCCAAAAAATAAGATCCAAACAAAATTTGTGGAACGCTCTCCTTGGCCGCTGGTACTTACTGCTGCTCTTGCCTAAACACCGCACTGAATTTCAGGACAGGGACACCAAAACAAGCTTGGCTTGCTAGTTAGCATAATTATCATCATGGAGCTAGCTTACTTGTTGTTGATACTGTTACATGATTGGCTGTGGGCGTGTCCCTTCCATTGCTCAGTAAATACTGTTAACTGATTGTCTGTTGTAGCATGTCACTTCCATTGCTCAGTGACACTTCCTGTTTTCTGTTTACTGGCTTCCCAAAGCGCCAGTGACCTCATGCAACCAATCATGCTGGCTCCAATATTTTATCGAAAGCATTTAATATTGATATGATTATGTGTATCGCGATGTATAATTATTGTTTTATTGGCCCAGTGCTATGTAGTATTGATTCTTAAAAAATATTTTCGGGGCTTTTGTCGGAGCTCTACATGCGGATGGAAATGTTCCTCTTTTTTGTGAATTTTCCTCCTCTTTTGTCAAAGGGTGCTCACATACCTGTGCTTCCTTTGTGGACAAAGGAGGTAGGGCGGAAATCTCAATAAGCAATAGTTTAAAAAAAAACATATTTAAACCAAATATAAGTACTGGTTTGACAGTTTATACTTAATTGTACATTTCATAAATAATCCTGAGATATATAAAGTAATAACTTTTTCGTGATAGTCAATGTTATGTATAACTTACTATTAAAAAAATCTGTCATAATCTGTTATTTGTTATTGTTGACTAAGTGAGTTGACTATTTCCTTGCAGTCAAGATGATTTCATCTTCAGTACTGGTCCAGTTCCTTTGTCTTTGATGTGAAATGTTTTTGTTAAGGAGTACTGTACAGAATGATTATAGATATAGTCAATTTTGGTCATGGTACATTTATTTTCATTATTGGTACTGTCCATCATAGAATGAGGAGAAACAATCATTTATACACTGCTGATTTTGTAGTTCGATGTCTGTTACTTATATTATTATTTTTAGTAATATCATTATTGGCACACTTCAATTGGAAGTGATAGAATCCAAAACAAAAATCCGTAAAATCACATTGTATGAATTTTTTAAAATGAATTAATTTGCATCTTATTGCATGAAGTTTATATTTGATACTTCAGAGAAGTAGAGGTTACTAGGTGATCAATTCCGTGGAGAAAAAAAAATGCAAGTTACTTGAAAATAATAAAATGTGTAATTTTTTGTTTTGTTTTAGATTTTACAGAACCGCCAGTCTATTAAATACTTGTTCTCCTCACTGCACATAGACTAAGGTCGACTTTGGCCGCTGCAGGTTAAAATATACTGTAGGTCATTTCAGTATTTTTTTTGTAGTTCAGTATTTCTCATCTCTTTTGATGTTGTATATACATATATGGACAAATTGGATTTATACAATTGTAATCTATGGTTCAATGAAATTTCACGATAGGTTTACCAGAGAGGGAACCTTTGGTCCATCACCCTACAGCGGCAATACAGCCATCCCATCACTGTATGACCTCCACATCAATGGTCAATTTCCGTACGGAGGCCATATATCTAGCCCATCACCATATGGCAGGGGTGTCCAAAGTGCGGCCCGGGGGCCATTTGGGGCCCCCAGGTCATTCTTTAACGGCACATTTTAAAAATACAATTGAAAAAAATAAAAAGTGATAAAAAGCGCAAACAGGTGAAATGTAACAAGAAAATGTTGCAATGCTTTAATAACACAAAGCTGCCATGCAGGCTGTTTCTTTCTTTAAAAAATAATGAATCAAAATCAATGTCATTTTGAATTATTGACCTATTCAAAACTTCAATTACGTCACGTTAAATATTCCACTTTAAGATATTTTTGGGGGAAAATGTTGCATATTTTGTGTTTTGCCATATAAAAAACTGAGCTGTTTTTTTTTTTTTTTTTTAAAGAAGGGCCTAAAACAAACAAACCAAAAAAATTAAACAACAATAAAAGTTCTAAAATTGACGGATATATCTGAGGTTGATCTCGAGATTATTGGGCTAAAAGTAAACAGTAAAAAAAATGTATTATTTATTTTTTAACAATTTAACGAGTAGGACACTTTGGGATCCCCAATTATTTTAGTGTGATTTGTTTTTAAGTGTCATTCCTCAAAAAAAAATAATGATTCAATATCCAAAATTAAGGCTCCAATTATTATATAATCTCAAATATTCCACCCCAAAAAGTTATTGGATGAAAATATTGCGTATTTTGTGTTTTTTCCATTTCTTTTCTTCCTAATGTTGATCTAGAGATTTAAAACATGAATAATGAAAATAACAATAAAAATACTGAATAATGACACATTTTTAATATTTTTTTTGACCAAAACCCTTTGGGGTACCCGGGATCATAACTGAGTGGAGGCCTAAATGTATATTTTTTAATACATTTATTGTATTGGTTTTTAAAATATGAAAATGGCCCCCGCTTGCTTTGATTTTTCAGTGTGCGGCCCTCAGTGGAAAAAGTTTGGACACCCCTGCCATATGGTCTCAACATAAAAGGTCCATTTCCCTACGAAGACCATGCATCCCGCCCATCAACCAATGGCCTCACCACCGAAGGTTGATCACTCTGGAGGCTGTACACCCCGCCTATCCCCACACCGCTGGCCCATCACCAAATGTCCACAACACCTCTGGTCCTTCACCCGGCGTGCACAATAGCTTGCTACCTGAATCCACCTGAGAATAAAAAGGCAGCTTTCCTGGCACCAGACAGGAGAGATGCACTCAACCCATCTGTTGAGGACACTATCTGTTATCAACCACAGGCAGAAAAATCATGGACGCCATGTGATGGATGTAGGGAGGAGTTGGAAAAAATCCGGCGAGAAAAGCAACGAATCAAAGAAGTCCTCTTGAAAATAGGTAAGTACCTAATGCTAATTCATTCATGATGTAATTGTTTTGTTTACTTAAACTTGTGATTAGGCCTTAAACACATTATTTTCTCATTCTGGTATTGTTTGTGCTATTTTTTCCCTTTCAGATCCGGGCCAAGTCAGAGTACTTCAAACTCTCTGCGACCTCGTTGGAGACAAATACAGCGACGGCCCTCCTCATTAATCGGACCAGCAAGAGCTCTTTCCTGAGAGCGGCGTATTCATATCATCGTTCCGCCTTGCTGCCATGAGACATGCTTCAAAGCCCAAATGTATGCGTTTATTCCACGCACTATTTGACCTCTTTTTTACAGTAGAGGAGTGTCCCTTTTGGTCGCCCTGAAAACAAACCTGCAGGAACACGAAAGCGCATCCTTGACCAGAAAAAGGTTGAAGGAATCCTAAGTAAGTTTTCCCAAACTGAGGGTGTTTTCAGGCCAAAATTGGGTAACAATAATTAAAAAGAAGTTCAATATGAGAAATGTTGATCCCTTATCGATTACAGCAGACTGGAAGTATAACTCAATGTTACATAATTACAATTTGTGATTGACTAAAAACTAGCGTTATGATGAGCAATATAGTGTTATGTCCATCAACTTGAAGTGTGGTTGTGTGTATTAATGATTTTGCGTAAATGAAGGCTTTAAACGGCAATAAAAAGCATTAAATACATTGCCCAGAGGCATTTAAAAAATGTAATACGATTGTAGGACATGGCGGACAGTCAATATGTCAAACGGTAAATGAAAATTAACTTAAGAAGGTTACGGTCATCGAAATTGTTAGTCTTCCTGTGTGTTTCTTTTTTTAACTGCGGCTGTCAAACTGCATACAAGAGGTATTGTGAGGTGGGAACACGACAAAAGCACTGCTTCAATAAAGCAAAATGAAACTGCTCTGGGGGCATAAACTTTTCCACTCTTTGGTCACTGTAGGCGTGTAGTCCTTAACTGTGACACCATGTCAGGATAATGGAAAAGCTGAGCTTTTTTCATACACTGAGTCGTTTATTTCAATCATCTCCACTTCAACACATATGAGCTAACTTGCCTAACATTAGCAACTGTTGTGACGCAAGTGCCTCAAGTGATCTACGCTAGTGAGGCAATTTTCACAGCAGACCACAACTCTTTTATTTTCTGACATTCCCACAATAAATGAATACAAGTTCCTTCAGCTGCCGGACACTTGATACATACTTGCTATTTACTGTAAACATTTTAAACAGAGAAGGTGTAAAGTACAATAAATTCAAAATGTTTAATCGCCATAGCTTTTTTTCAAATGCATCTTATTGGCATTTTTACCAATATTGTTCTGTATTTTTCTAAAATGTTTAAATAGATCATCCATTTCCAAACATGCATAATTTGCAATCCTGGTATGATGTTCATTTATTATTCCATAAAACCTTTTAACTATTTTAAAACAAATTGTATCCTGATTAAAAATGGTATCCTCCAGTTTGTGGCTATTATAAGTCATATTTTCAGAGAATATATATATACTTACAGCATGTTTCAAACAGACACAACTAAATAAATGGCTAATGGGTATATTATATTGATCATCTGATGCAGAAGGGGATGTTTGTTTAGAGGGTTTAAGTGTTACGATATGGTGGGCGCATTGTGATGCGCGGAGGTGTCGGCCCCAAGATGCCAAAGACGGGAGCAAGCAGGACTGGAGGTAGGAACCAGATTTAATAATAAAACACAACAAAACACTTGACAAAGGAAAAGAAAAGGCGTGCCACCGCACGGTAAGCTAAATGCTACTTGTAGCAAGGGTAGAGTTCAAAAGTCCGAAAAGCAGCGCGAGCCGAGCGCGCGGAAAGCTAAGCTAAATCTTAGCAGAGTGAAAACAATGAGGATAAGCAATCGTAACTTGTTGCGTGAGCAAACGAAACAGCCAGGCTGAACTAGGATAACAGGTGGGCTTAAATACAGGGAACGTAATAACAAACTGGTGTGTAGACGGAGCGTGCAGGAGGAGCAAATTAAGTTGTCATGGTGATGAATGTAAATAAGGAAGTGCGCTAACAAACGGGATCAGTAGAGTCCAAAACATGATCAAAACATCCATCCATCCATTTTCTACCGCTTATTCCCTTTTGGGGTTGCGGGGGGCGCTGGCGCCTATCTCAGCTACAATCGGGCAGAAGGCGGGCTACACCCTGGACAAGTCGCCACCTCATCACAGGGCCAACACAGATAGACAGACAACATTCACACTCACATTCACACACTAGGGACCATTTACTGTTGCCAATCAACCTATCCCCAGGTGCATGTCTTTGGACATAGTAGGACAATACAAAAAAGACAAACATGCTAGAGATGTGTGATCCGGAAGCCGGATCACAACATTAAGTGCAGTTCTCCTTTAATATTTTTGATAGTCAGAACCTTTCAATTAGCGATTGTCTACGGCCACGCACACAGTCAAAACATCAGATGCTACTCCACAAAAATAAATCAATAAAAATACATTCTCCAATCAAACAGCTTTGTAAGCCAATTCTAATACACTAGATAGTAACAGTTAATGTAAACCTTTCAACTAATTAACTTGTCTAATGCTTGCAACTGTGTGTATACAGATAATTGTAAGCTTTTGACTATATAAAAAAAACAAACTATATGCAGTCGCACATGGGCATTACATTTTTTCAAGTACCAAAAAGCATTACATTTGAATTTGCATTATTATTGTTATTGCATTGCATATATTTGATACCTGTAGAAACTGATGTGGGACAAAATTACGAATGGCTGATTATTATGTTCTTGCCTTGCAGCGTATGTCCTGAGATGCGGCACCTTTCCTGATTGGGACAATATTGAGGAGGCCAAGCTCAAGAAAGCTTTGGTAAACAAATGTCGGGACAGAGCCGGTTTTAAGTAGGCCCTTGTACCTGTCAAGTTCATTCTATGGTAGGATGTTTCCTTGGTAAACATGTTCAATATTTTGGTCTAGGTTTGTAAAAAATGGCCCTATGATGTAGCTTTTAGTACCACGTTATTCTGTGATAATGCATATTGAGGTATGCTGTGCCAAGCAAATTTGGCACTGATGCAACATCACTAACAAGCTAGCGGCTAATATCCCTTCACACTGCAAAGTTTTTTCCAAATAAAAAAAATAATGCAACCGGTAATGACGCAGTACGTTACTGCTTACATAATCAGGTATATTAGTAGCTTTTGTAACCAATTTCAAAATATTTTAATGATCATTTATGTACCAAATGTTATATTGTTATCGCAGGAGGCTGTTCTATTGTTTACAACAGTGTTTCTTAATCATAGGGCTGGGGTCCACTGTTTGGCTGCGAGTACCCCTTGGAAGCCGCCAATAAATATCTGTTTCTTAGCTGTTGTCCGTCCATATGGGCAGGAATGGTACTCGGTTGTCTTACACTTTAGTGTAAGATGACTAATTCAGTGTTTATATTTCAGTTGGTCCCAGACCCTTGTGTAGTGGAAAAGTTGGTCGTGCCCCAAGGTAAAAATGTTAAGTATCCCTGGTTTTCACTGTGATTATTTTTTGTATGTAGACCAGTTCCAGACAGCACGGTTACAATTTTATAAATTATTTCAGTTTTTGCTTGGAATATTTCCAAAATGGAAATTTTGTCATTTACTCACCCTCTTACTGAGATGAAGTCAAGTGTTTTTTTACTGAGATGAAGTCAACTGTTTTTTTAAATAAGGGACATGGTTTGCTCAACAAGGAGTTAAAAAACTACACCTGACTTTTTCACAATAACAAAGTGAGTACTTAAGGTCAAATTCATTTATTTTTGTATTTTTTTAATTTTTTGTATATTGTTTTCTATGTTGTTTTAAGTATTGTGAATGTCAATATGTACATTATGTATGTACTAATTAACTACATTTACATTTTTGTATTTAATCTATTTTTATATTATATTTTGTATTTTTGTGTAGCCAAATAAAGTTATACATCTTTCAATATTCGAGTATTTGTTTAGTGTTATTTCTAATTAAGTCAGATGAATATTTAAATTGCACTCTCAATTTGTTCTCATGATTCTCAAATTTGAGATATGATAATAAATTTAAGAGAAATAATCAAGACATGAAAAAGACATACATAAGATCTCTTTTATTGCTCATACATCTAATTTCTTTCTCTTTTTATTATCCTTCAAAATAAATGAGACATAATTGAGATCAATGGCATACATATATGAGCTCTCGTCAGTGTATCTCACTTCTCAAATATTGCTCAAAGGGTTGTCTCAACTCAACCTCCTTTGTCTCAGTGATGTCTTGTCTCTTTTTAGCTTATTTATTGCTCCTAAGGGTCCCTTAGGAGCAATAAAAGAGAAACAATTGATCACAGAATTAGACAGATATGAGAAGCTCAAAATGTTCTCAAGATACGAGATTAAGCAACAGTTGAGCAAGCAAATTTTTGCTATGGGATTTATCTGAATGTAGCAGGCCAATTCATATGTTAAAGGGGAACATTATCAGCAGACCTATGTAAGCGTCAATATATACCTCGATGGTGCAAAAAAAAGACCATATATTTTTTTAACCGATTTCCGAACTCTAAATGGGTGAATTTTGGCGAATTAAACGCCTTTCTGTTTATCGCGCTGGAGGCGATGACGTCAGAATGTGATGTCGCCGAGGTAACACAGCCACCATTTTCATTTTCAATACATTACAAACACCGGGTCTCAGCTCTGTTATTTTCCGTTTTTTTGACTATTTTTTGGAACCTTGGAGACATCATGCCTCGTCGGTGTGTTGTCGGAGGGTGTAACAACACTAAGAGGGCGGGATTCAAGTTGCACCACTGGCCCCAAGATGCCAAAGTGTATGCCGCCAGACCCCCATTGAATGTGCCAAAGTGTCTGCACATTTTACTGGCGGTTGTAAAGCAGACATGGCACAGAGATGTATGGATAACCTGCAGATGCATTTGCAACGATAAAGTCCACGAAATCATAAAGGTGAGTTTTGTTGATGTTGACTGCCAGCTAATCGATGCTAACATGCTACGCTAATCGATGCTAACATGCTATTTACCGGCGGTGCTAAAGCAGACATGGTACAGAGATGTATGGATAACCTGGAGATGCATTTGCAACTATATTATGTTTCCTTCCACTCACATTTAATGCGAAAAAAACACTTACCAATCGACAGATTTAAGTTGCTCCAGTGTCAAAAGATGCGAAAGTCCTGATTGTTTGGTCCACACATTTTACCGGTGATGCTAACGCAGCTATTCGGCCATGCTATGGCTATGAATAGCGTCAATAGCTATTCGCTCAATAGCTTCAGTTTCTTCTTCAATACTTTCATACTCCAACCATCTGTTTCAATACATGCGTAATCTGTTGAATCGCTTAAGTCGCTGAAATCCGAGTTTGAATCCAAGCTAATGTCACTATATATTGCTGTGGTATCTCCATTGTTTGTTTACATTGGCAGCACTGTGTGACGTCACAGGGAAATGGCCAGTGTCTTTGCAGAGAGCGAAAATAAGGCACTTTAAAGCTTTATTTACGGATATTCCGAGACCAGTAAAATTTTGAAAAAAAATACAACAAGCCACTTGGAACTGATTTTTATTGTTTTTAACTCTTTTGAAATTGTGATAATGTTCCCCTTTAAAGCTACTCAGTCAACACTCAATATAGTCTTCACCATTTGTTTACTTTTTAACAAAGTTGTGTTTAGTCTTTGTTTTATTAAGTCCCTGTTTAATACTTATAAATGAACATTTCTGGAAGTTAAACCATTGACTATCATGTGAATACATTTTCAAAAAACTAAATTCCAGACTTGAATTTTTTGTCATCATTCTGTACACATCTTTCACCCAACCACTCACAAACTGGTTGTAAGCCTCGAGTGATTCGAAAGTCTTTAACTCTTCCATAGTATAAGCACTCTTGGAACAAACCAGATAATTTAGAATGTCTATGTGTGGTCAGCAGTCATTTTAGTTTTACAAACTTCGTACGGATCGATACCGATGCTTTCTGTCTTGCTGTCGTATCTTTGTCTCGTTTGTTTATCCAAACCATCTCTGTACCGCTTCTTTGATGGTCTACTGGCCATTTGCGTTGGTTTTGTAAGATTACTGATTCCGGTTTTGTGCAGTGGAATGAAGCGAAGTGAGCAAACAATGAAAGCTTGCCTCTAAAAATGGCAGCGCGCAAAGCATCATAGGATGGGGTAATCGACTGTGAGAACTATGTATTGTACGTATGCACTGCATGAGAGGGTGGTAGTAACTGACTCCTCGATGTGCACATCCTGGTGGTGTGTTCAAGAATTACAACAACAAAACAGTCATTTTACCAAGTGATCTACATCCTTCCCTTTTAGTTAAGCGTCCTTACAAAACACAAAAGAAGATAAGTGAAATGAATATCCACATGTAACTGAGATCAAATCTCTTAACTGTGTAGGGTGAATACAAACAATTCACCATCTGTATGGAATATCGAAACAAATCATAGAACAGCTAGAAAAATACTATCTCAAAATAAATCACAGGTGCATTTTTCTTTTCTTACTGCACATACTTTGGATTGGGTCTGCAAACTCGACCTGCACGTGTTGTGTAAGCTGTGTCAGTCTGCGTCGTGAATCTGGGTCGAATTGGTGATGTACTTTCCGTTTGCCTAATCACTGTCTTTTCTCTCAGTGGTGTGGGAGGGACCAAGTCCACCATGGTATGTCTACCATCCTGAGAGTCTGCTTCGCCGTTCTGGAACGGTGTTGGTGGTTGTTCATGAACCGGGACGATGTGGCGACGATTCCTCCTGTATCTTCTCCCATCGGACTGGATGATGTAGGAACGTGGCTCTTTGCACGACTTTTCCACTATTCCAAGTCGGTCATGTCCAGCAGGAGTCTGCATACGGATCACTTGCCCTTCTGCCAAGGGTGTCAGTGGGCGACTTGACTTGTCGTAGTGACATTTCACTGTAGTTCTCTTGTCGACTAGTCGAGCGTGTACTTGTGTTGAGTCTTTTTCTGTTGGATGTAGTAGTCTGGTACACACTGGGATAGCTGCACGCGTTTGTCTTGACATTAAACGTTCGGCAGGGGAACCAAGGTCTGCATCTCGGGGAATGTTTCTGAGGTTCAGGAGGTTTAGGAAGACATAAGTTTTGTCCCGGTGGGATTTTCTCCATCAGTTGCTTGGCACTCCTGACAACTCTTTCCGCAAATCCATTCGACTTGGGAAACTCTGGGCTACTGGTGGTGTGGATGAAGTCCCGCTCCTCAGCAAATTTCCTGAATTGCTCACACTTGTACTGTCTTACATTATCAGATAGCAGTGTGTGTGGTGTACCGTGCAATGAAAAATGTTATTTTCATTTTGGAAATTACAACTGTCGCTGTGATGTTTTGTAGAAGGTCAATTTCAAACCATCCAGAATAGGAATCCACTATCACCTGGTAGTGTTGTCCACACCATTCAAAAATGTTTGTAGCAACTGTGACCACGGAAGGTCTGGAACTGGATGGAGATGAAGTGGTTCTTTTTGCTGATGTGGTTTTGTGCTGCTGCACACTGTGCAAAAAAGTAGTTCTTTAGTGATGTCTCGTGACATTGATGGCCAAAAGATGATGCCTCTTGCTCTGCGTTTGGTTGCTTCAATGCCTGGGTGACCTTTGTGTACAATATTAATGTACTCTTTTGGTAGTGACGTTGGAATGACTGCTTTCTGCCCTTTCATGACAATTCCATCTTCCACAGTGAGTTCGTCTCTGTAGGGGAAGAAAACTTCAATGGCAGGCTGCAGCTGAGTCTTTCTGGCAGGCCATCCATGCTGGATAACTGTACTGAGTCTGCATTACTTCAACCTCCTCCATGTGCTTCTTGAGCTCTTCCAGGCGGGCTGTAGAAATGTAGCTCACAGACATGACGTCGAAAGAACCACTATCAGATGGGCTCTCACTGTCTGTTGCATTAGGGGCTCTTGAAAGAGTGTCAGCCAAGTACATGTGCTTTCCTTTTTTGTAGATTAGGCTTATGTCATAGCTTTGCAAGCGTAGCAGCATCCGCTGAAGACGGGCCGGGGCATTGTGAATTGGTTTCTTCAAGATAGTCCCCAACGGTTGGTGGTCAGTTTCTACTGTGGTGGCCTTGCCATACACATAGTCTCTGAACTTGGTGCATGCAAACACAACAGCTAGTAGCTCCTTCTCAATTTGAGGGTATTGACTTTCTGTTTCTGTAAGGGTGCGGGATGCAGAGGCTACTGGCCTTCCATTTTACATGAGGCAGCTCCTAGTCCAAAGCATGACGCCTCACAGGTCAGCCTGACTGGCTCTTTGACATCTTAGTAGGCCAATACTGGTGGAAAGGAGAGACATGCTTTCAGGCGGTCGAAAGCATCTTGGTGTTGCTGGAACCAGCACCATGCGGTCTCTTTGTGAGTCAGCTTCCTCAGTGGCGTTGCGATGTCACTGAGGTTTGGAATGTGCTTGCCAAGATAGTTAACCATTCCCAGGAAACGTAGAAGTGAAGTGACATCTGTGGGGACTGGCATGTCTGTGATAGCAGCAGTTTTGGAGGGGTCAACGTTCACACTTTTACTTTTGAAGATATGACAAACGTAGCATACTTAGTCAAGTCGAAATTTGCATTTCTGCGGGTTGAGTTTGAGGTTTATTTCCTTCACACGTTCTAGCACCTTTTTTAGGTTGGCGTCATGCTCCGCCACATCACGGCCTCCGATGATGATGTCATCGACAATGACTGAGCATGGATATCCAGCAAAGAGCTGATCCATTGTGCGCTGGAATACTCCGCTTGCTGAGTTAATGCCGAAAGGCATGCAAAGGAATCAGTAACGTCCAAAAGGAGTACTGAATGTTGTCTTCATTGAGGACTTCTTGTCCAGGCGGATCTGCCAGAATGAATTTTTTGCATCTAACACTGAAAACATTTGTGCTGCTACCTCCTCAACACTTCTCATGGGGTGGTGGGGCCGTTTTAGTGCTTCATTTAAAGGCCTACTGAAAGCCACTACTACCCACCACGCAGTCTGATAGTTTATATAT
Source organism: Nerophis ophidion (assembly GCF_033978795.1). Lineage (NCBI taxonomy): Eukaryota > Metazoa > Chordata > Actinopteri > Syngnathiformes > Syngnathidae > Nerophis > Nerophis ophidion. The sequence goes on from NW_026906952.1 coordinate 102,687, forward strand.
CAATGATGAAATATTAACATTGCAACACATGCCAATACGGCCTTTTTAGTTTACTAAATTGCAATTCAAAATTTCCCGGGAGTTTCGTCTTCGAAACGTTGTGTAATGATGACGTGTACGCAAGACGTCACAGGTTTTTAGGAAGTATGAGCGCTGCACACACACACAGCTAAAAGTCGTCTACTTTAACGGCATAATTATACAGTTTTTTTGGACATCTGTGTTGCTGAATCTTTTGCAATTTGTTCAATTAATATTGGAGAAGTCACAGTAGAAAGATGGAGTTGGGAAGCTTTAGCTTTTAGCCACACAAACACACAGTGATTCCTTGTTTAAAAATCCTGGAGCTGAAACTTTCCTATGGATCAGAGTGCGGTCAAGAGAACATGGATCCCGACCACACGTCAACCAGCAGGTTTCGGTGAGAAAATTGTGGTTAAAAAGTCAGTTCTTACCGGAGAAAAGCTGAGCTTGAGCCATCCATAGCTGCCGTCGACTCCCCTGAGACACTGCGCGTCAAGACAGTCGTGGAGACACACTTCCGACTATCAGGTACTATTTAACTCACTAAAACACTAGCAACACAATAGAAAGATAAGGGATTTCCTAGAATTAACCTAGTAAATATGTCAAAAATCTTCGGAATCCATCCCAATGCAATCAGGTTTTTTTTTTAAAACTTTTTTTAAATTATTTTTTTCTAGTCCGTCGCTAATAATATCCCCAAACACGAATCTTTTATCCTCGCTCAAATTAATGGGAAAATTGTTGTTTTCTCGGTCCGGATAGCACTTTTTGTTGGAGGCTCCCATTAAAAACAATGTGAATATGTGAGGAGCCATCAAACATGTGACGTCATCGTCTGCGACTTCTGGCATTTCTCTTAGCACCGAAAGTTGCAAAATTTATCATGGATGATCACTACTAAATCCTTTCAGCAAAAATATGGCAGTATCGCGAAATGATCAAGTATGACACATAGATTGGACCTGCTGTCCCCGTTTAAATAAGAAAATCTCATTTCAGTAGGCCTTTAAATCTTTGGGGTTGATGCACAATCTGATTTCTGATTTGACTTTTGTGTGCCCAGCGACCATGGATGACACCCAAGCTGTTGGTTCGGTGACTGAAGTAATAACGTCTATGCTTTCCATGCGTTTAAGTTCAGCTTTCACACAGTCTTGCATCGCTACTGGGATGCGGTGGGCCGGCCTAACAACTGGCGGCACATTGGGGTCCACTGTCATTGTGTAAACAACTGGTAGTTCTCCGAGCTCTTCACTGAAAATATCTTGGTATTGTGTGAGGATCCGTGCGCTGAACTCTCCAGTGTTCTCTGTGGTGACATGGTGCACATCGGGACTCAACTCGACTAGCCCCGTACGCAGGCATGCACGGAAGCCCAACAGTGATGTCACATTCTATCCACTGTGAAAAATGGCAGTAAGTGGCGCTGTCCCTTTAAAAAGCATGTCAGCGTAGCTTCACCTTGTGTCTCGATTTTGGCTCCTCCGTAAGCCACCAAATTTGTGCTTCTGTGTTGTTTGGCGAGTTTCACGCCGCTGTTTACTCTATTGAAAGTCTTCAGTGACATTACATTGCATTTAGCACCTGTATCCACTTTCATTTCGGTTGGCATGTCGTTTATGCACACTGTGACAAATCCTTCATCTTGGTCTCTTTGTTGTGGATTTACAGAGTCAATGCAATTTTCTATTTCCAAGCCATCCACGTAGAATGTGTCATTTTCACTTTGGCTGTGTTGATCCACTGTCACATCATGCACAGACTGTCCATAGCACTTGTTTGTGGTAAACTTGGACTGACTCTGTGGCTTTGACTTGCAGCATTTTTTGTACAGATTTTGTTTCTTGCAGCTGTTTTCATGTTGTAATTCTCGAACACACCACCAGGGTGTGCACATCGAGGAGTCAGTTACTACCACCCTCTCATGCAGTGCGTATGTACAATTACTGTCCTGCTGAAGTCTTAATTAAAGCCAACTTATTCATGCAGCTCGGCACAGTTCTTCCTACGGGTAACCACAAACAACAACAAAACTGTCATTTCACCAAATGATCTACACTGTCCATTTTAAATTTTCGAAACAAAGACATACAACTTATTTCCGTAAAAATATTCAAATATTTAACAATGTATTGAAACAACAGTAGCATAAGGAAAGAAAAAAAGAAACAAGATAAATATTACACTCATGATATTATTTTTGTCTTTGATGATAATTTGTTTTATAATGTATTTTAGAATGTGGGAGGTTTTCATGTTCTTTTTAAATTTCAATTGGCATTACATATATTATATCTCTACATCTATATCTGGCAGCACGGTGGAAGAGGGGTTAGTGCGTCTGTGTCACAATACGAAAGTCCTGAGTAGTCAGGGTTCAATCCCGGGCTCGGGATTTTTCTGTGTGGAGTTTGCATGTCCTCCCTATGTAGCAGATTTGAGCGTTATGGAGCTATTACCATTGCAGTACAACGTCTTCATTGTTTTGCAGAAAAAAATTGCCGAAGCCAAATGTGTCAAGTGTCTTGAAGATACTATCATGTGACAATAGTCTCTGTGTTTTCTCCTCCGCCACTCGGCTGTGACGTCATTCCCAGCTTCTGGCGTAAACGAAAGGCGGCAGAACAGAGCAGTACTGTCTTGTAACGTCAAGTGTGCTAACTGTCGTGAAAGCACATCGACACAGAAAGCCGCGAGCAGGACGCTAATAAGTCAGTCTTATTATTTGTTCTACAGTTTGAAATATTTTCGTCGTATAAAATACATATTTGATTCTTTATTTAAGGATAAAGTGGTCTCGGTGCGCTAGAAGCACTGTGCCGCTTCTCGTGCTATCTTTGCTTGTTAGTTAGCTTAGCTCGCTAGTTAGCTTAGCTTGTTAGCTGCTAACAGAAGACACAGAAGTTATCAACACATCGCTAAGTAGAGATCAAGTGTGAGAGTAAAGTGTTGTGATTGTGTGAAAATGTCTACATTACAAATGTTGAGAGCGTTGGTGGATCAGCGACTAACTGCTGCTGTTGAAGAAATATTTGTAGTGTTAGGAAGAACGATAGCAGAATACCAGGCGGAACTTTCTAGAACAAAAGAGGAGAACAATCAACTACTGGACGCTGTATTCAAGAAACATCAAGTTGTGTTACACAGAACAGGTTTGTTTGCTTCCTACTCTCAAATGTTTACTAACTTTATATTTGATTGTTAACAAGAAATGGACATTTGGTATGATTGAAGTGAATGGAGTAGCCTTGTCAAGTGAAAGTAAACAATCTGGCATGCAGATGAAAGAAGATTCATGGAACAGAGTATTGTAACTAAAGAAGAACATGGATAATCAACAGAAAACATTCCTAGGTTTTGTTACAGAGGTAGTCAGCAAATCAATACAACAGCTAAAATTAAAGTGTCCGTTTGCAAATTGTTTAAAGTTAGTTTTTTTCTTACAAAAAAATATAACTCGATCGTCACCAGCTTGCTTATGTTACTATTAGTGGTTTAACAGAACATATACATATTTTTAAATGTCCATTTTTTTCCACAATTACTAACTGAGATAGGTTCCAGCGACCCCGAAGGGGACAAGTGGTACAAAATGGATGGATAATTAAATTGAATAAAACTGGTTAGGAATTAGTTTGGCGTTCATGCTTGTCACTTACTGCTGTCTTGTACACACACTGGGAGCGTGTGCACGTACACAGAAACAGTCCGAGAGAAGCAACTAACACTTTGCAGTCATGTTGTTGTTGTCATGATAGAATATACATTCAATGATATGGGATGTACGCCTTGCTTTTTTGCTAGCAAATGTTTTCATTTAGTACTATAAACATTTGGTGGCACAGTAAAAAATTAAAAGTAATACGAAGTGTTCTATATAACAATTATAATATCAGCACTCAAACAACAATATACAGTAACACACATGTGCACTCATACTAATAAGACCTCATTCAGCTTTTTATAGCCAAGTAATACTATAAAAGTATAGTCCAGTAGCATGTATCAGTAACATAACATGACTGACAGCACATGCATGTCCATTACTGATCATAATGCCACGCATACACATGCCAGAATGAGAAGTGACGCTGATAGGTTTTCAATGGAGTCAGTCCCCAGGAACGGTGATTTGTTTAAATTAGGTAAAAAATCTGATAATGTTAACACAATGTCTAAAAGGCAAACATTTATTCATGAAAGCAGAATATGGCTTTTAGCACAAAATGATGTAACTCCACACATACGTAACATGTACACGCACATTAGCTTTGTGTGTTGACCTAACGCAGGAGTCGGCAACCTTCAGCATACAAAGAGCCATTTTAGCCTGTTTCCCCCAAATAAAACCCACCTAGAGCCACAAACTCTTGTTAGATTCCTAAAATGACGATAACACCACTTATAGTTGTGTTACACTAATGACATCAAACATGTATTTGATGTATTTCTGGGTATAACAAAGCAAATCATCAAATTATTTTGAACATTAGAAACAAAATACACTGTTCCTTCCCTTATTAATGAATACAAAAATAAAAATCAACTCATTCCAACATTCTGAAAGCATACAACTATAGCATATTTATTTGACTAAAAATTGAAAACAACTACCTGGTCATCAATAAAAACAGCAAATTAATAAAAATGTAAGTAAATAAAATGTTTGTCTTTTTGATCCGTCATTGCTAGGGGTTGACCGCTAAAAACAATTTAATTGCATGGCAGCAAGAGATGTCGCATAAGGGCTGTGACATACATTTACATCCACAATATATTCACATGGGTTTTATTTCCCTATGACAAGATCCCAGAACTCTCCAAAATTACAACTGTGAAATTCAAATGAACTAACTAAATAAAATGAAATATAATAGATCAAGTAACCATTATTTGTTGACATTCGGTTTCAAAGCCAAAGGGAGCCACGACAGAGGCATGAAAGAACCTCATGTGGCTCCAGAGCCGCGGGTTGCAGACCCCTGATCTAACGCTAGCTATCATTGAATATAGATTCAATATAATTATAAATTGTGGGGAATATAGACACTAAAATGTTCTGTTAAACCACTAATGGTAACAAAACATATCCTTTGGTGGTCTTAAATTTTTTGGGGGGCAAAATGTAAGAGTACAATTTGCAAACAGTTGAGTCTCTTTTAAAAGTATGAACTTATTTCTAACCTGCCTGAATAAGTGACATTTCTTATTATTATAATCAAATGACAGCATTAATTTCCATGAGATTGTTTTCTACTAATAGTGTTTTAGACCACTTACAATGACAGTAACAAAAAATATATTTTTTTCATGAGCTGTGTACTAGTATTGTATGTCTGGGTAGGGGTCCTGCTTTGGAAACAAATTGTACCCTTTCAGGTATGACATTTAGTTCCCGCTAAAACATTCACATGTTGCACAATGAGATGTAAGCATGGGATCATGTGTACTGTACATTCCTGTAACTTTGTGATTGTATAATATATATTTGTATAAGTATTTCTTTAAAATAACAGCATTTCTTGATTATCCATCCATCCATCCATTTTCTACCGCTTATTCCCCTTCGGAGTCGCGGGGGGCGCTGGCGCCTATCTCAGCTACAATCGGGCGGAAGGCGGGGTACACCCCGGACAAGTCGCCACCTCATCGCAGGGCCAACACAGATAGACAGACAACATTCACACTCACATTCACACACTAGGGACCATTTAGTGTTGCCAATCAACCTATCCCCAGGTGCATGTCTTTGGAAGTGGGAGGAAGCCGGAGTACCCGGAGGGAACCCACGCATTCACGGGGAGAACATGCAAACTCCACACAGAAAGATCCCAAGCCTGGATTTGAACCCAGGACTGCAGGACCTTCGTATTGTGAGGCAGACGCACTAACCCCTCTGCCACCGTGAAGCCCCATTTCTTGATTAATATTTATAACTTAGGATTCTTAATAAATGACACTAGAATAAGCACACATTTGATTGTTATAGCTTTTTGTGTGTCTGTAAAGGCATGACTGGCTAAGTGCCATTAGTGCATGTGTTGGTGCACGTGGGAAAGTGCGAGCGGCTGCTATTGAAATGACAAACTTGGTTGTGGTCAGGTTTGTGCGGCAGAAAATGTCCAGTTTTGCTGGATAGGAACTTTTTTACCAATGTTTTGGTCACGTGTTTGTGGCCGACAAAAATTTAGCTCAATAAAGGGATCGCTGGAATTCATGTCCTCCTTCGAGCGTTTCGACAGACGTTCCAATAATTGAACGGTGATGATGAAAACGTTTTTCTCTGTTGTGGCCGTCAGTTACATTGAAAATTGTTATGCGCTTATTTTTTAGTTAGATTTTGGAGTGGCATAGATTTGCCGTGTGCAGAGGACACATTAGCAGTGCGCAATTGCACAGGATTAGAGAGAATGTTGATTGGAAGCACAAAATATGAACTGCAGATTTCTGCTGAGCAGCAATAACAGATTTGATCTTTTTCTTTTGTGGCATTTTTGTGTTCTCTTTCCCTGCATTTTGACTCACCAGAAGCAGCATGTATGCGCAGGCGTCGTTTGAGCAACAAAGAAAGACATTCATAGTATTTTTTATTGCTCGCCAACGGACTATATTTCTTTACCGCACGCGGTCCCCTTAAAGTTAAAACCCCATCTGTGACGTCTCGCTGGCATCGTGGTGAAGTTGTTCTGTCGTGGGTGCAGCGGAGGATGGAACACAGCGTGAACCAAAGACACTGGCACAAAGGCACTAACAAAAACCAACAGAACTAGCGTGGGAGCTAGAATGAACAAAAAGCGCTGGTATGTAAACTAGGGACAAGCAGACAAACAAAATAGCATGGACGCTAATCTAATAACAAAAGTATTTTCTCAACATGCGGGAATGCGACTTCATCTGTTGCATATAGCAAACTACAGTCCGAGAGCCAATGTCCAACAAAAGCGGTCTTAAATAAGGAGATAAATCAGGGGCAGGTGTGCGTGATCACACGGGAAGCAGGTGACACAAATGCGTTGCTAGGACAACAGAAACAAACCAGGAAGTGCCACCGGGACCTAAGAGAGCCAAATACAACACAGGATGATAACAAAACAGAAACAAAACCAGAGTATGACATGGTCCAAGACGTGGACCATGACACCATCGACATGAATGAGCACAACGATGAGCATTGGAAACATAACTTTATTGAAGTATTTTCAGTTGTGAAGTGAATTATATTTATATAGCGCTTTTCTCTATTGACTCAAAGCGCTTTACATTGTGAAACCCAATATCTAAGTTACATTTAAACCAGTGTGGGTGGCACTGGGAGCAGGTGGGTAAAGTGTCTTGCCCAAGGACACAACGGCAGTGACTAGGATGGGGGAAGCGGGAATCGAACCTGCAACCCCCAAGTTGCTGGCACGGTCGCTCTACCAACTGAGCTATGCCGCCCCAGTTGTTGAACTGAAATCCACAGTGACTGGCTAATTGTTTGAGTAGAAGCTAAGCGAGAAGGGTAATGCTGTGTACACATTAGGGTTGTCCCGATCCGATATTTGGATCGGATCAGCCGCCAGTATTTGCCAAAAAATGCATATCGGCAAGGCATGGGAAAATGCCGATCCAGATCCAGTTTTAAAAAAAACTCTGGTCCACGTTTTCCAACGCACCGATTTAAATAATACATTCCACTCTTCTGCTGCTCCCTAAACTCCGTTCTGCATATTCCAGAACACCTTCAAAACTTCACAGGTCTGTGTTCTAACCGTGTGAATTAAAAGTTACGGTAAAAATGTCAGCTGTGTGGGATTATTTTACCCTACAAAACATGCCACAATAAATTGGCATAAACTCTATTGTGGCAACATAAACGCAACATAACAAATACCCAGAATCCCAATCTTCCATGACTCTTTCAGGATATATTTTACACCCCGCTAGCACCAAACCCCGCCCCCCCCCCCTCCATGCGTCTGTTGAGGTGGGCGGAGTTGGGGGCGCGGACGTGTATAATATAGCCTGAAAGAGTCATGGATGCAAAAGTTTCTGGGTAATTGTTATGTTGCGTTTATGTTGTGTTACTGTGAGGATGTTCTCCCGAAATGTGTTTGTCATTCTTGTTTGGTGTGGGTTCACAGTGTGGCGCATATTAGTAAGAGTATTAAAGTTGTTTATATCACAACCTTCAGTGTAACCTGTATGACTGTTGACTATATCCCTTGCAATCTCGTACGTGTGACGATGGGAGCAGCGAGATGCATGCGTCTGGCCGGCACGCAGATAACATGGTGTAAAGGCGGGTGATGACATATTGTAGAGGACGTTAAAAGTAAAGCTGTCATGGCACGCCCTCACTATTGTAGTCCGAGTGAAAGTCCGAGAATGATAGCCCCGGGAGTGGCACCAAAATCCGGAAACCCCCCAAAACAATGACGGGGGGGAGGGGGTCGGTGATTATGCAGCTGAGCCATGTGCAGCTGAGCCTCATCAGAGTGGCCAAAGAGCTGCATGCGGCTCCGGAGCCGCGGGTTGCCGACCCCTGGTCTAGTATATAGAAAAGTGCAAAATAAATATAACCCATTATTATTATTAATGATACTGCTATCTGTTGTTCCAGCTGACCAATTTAATTATGACACGGTGTGACATTCAGTTCAGCTGCTGCCACTACACGTTAAAATCAGCGCTAAATGATGACAAATAAGGAAGCAACACCACACAAAAGTTTGTTTCATAACAATATTTTATTTTCAAATTCACTCACAAGGTGTCATTTTGAAGTGAACACACTTTTCTCACGACGAGTCACGGCCATATTTTATCAACCGTCCTCCTGGCGATCCATTAAAAAAAGTTTAAGTTTAAGTTAAAGTAGCAATGATTGTCACACACACACTAGGTGTGTTGAAATGTGTTCTCTGCATTTGACCCATCCCCTTGTTCACCCCCTGGGAAGTGAGGTGGAGGTGGGCAGCAGCGGTGCCGCGCCCGGGAATCATTTATGGTGATATAACCCCCAATTACAACCTTTGATGCTGAGCGCCAAGAAGGGAGGTAATGGGTCACATTTTTTTATAGTCTTTGGTATGACAATAAAAAAAATATATATATTCTAATTTTTTATAGTCTTTGGTATGACCTCCTCTCTGAGCTGCCACCTTATCATGGTAGAGGAGTTTGAGTGTCCAAAAGATCCTAGGAGCTATGTTGTCCGGGGGCTTTATGCCCCCTGGTAGGGTCTCTCAAGGCAAGCAGGTCCTAGTTGAGAGATCAGACAAAGAGCAGCTCGAAGACCTCTGTGAAGAAGAAAAATCATGGACCCAGATTTCCCTCGCCCAGACTCGGGTCACCGGGGCCCCGCTCTGGAGCCAGGCCCGGAGGTGGGGCACGATGGCGAGCGCCTGGTGGCCGGGCCTGTTCCCATGGGCCCCGACCGGGCACAGCCCAAAGAGGCAATGTGGGTCACCCCTCCAATGGGCTCACCACCCATAGCAGGGGCCATAGAGGTCGGGTGCGATGTGACCTGGGCGGCAGCCGAAGGCAGAGAACTTGGCGGTCCGATCCTCTGCTACAGAAGCTAGCTCTTGGGACGTGGAACGTCACCTCACTGGGGGGAAGGAGCCTGAGCTAGTGCGTGAAGTGGAGAAGTTCCGGCTGGATATAGTCGGACTCACTTCGACGCACAGCAAGGGCTCTGGAACCACTTTTCTCGAGAGGGGATAGACTCTCTTCCACTCTGGCGTTGCCGGCAGTGAGAGGCGACGGGCTGGGGTGGCAATTCTTGTTGCCCCCCCGGCTCAAAGCCTGCACGTTGGAGTTCAACCCAGTGGCCGAAAGGGTAGCCTTCCTCCGCTTTCGGGTGGGGGGGAAGGGTCCTGACTGTTGTTTGTGCTTATGCACCAAACAGCAGTTCAGAGTACCCACCCTTTTTGGGTACACTCGAGGGAGTACTGGAAAGTGCTCCCCCGGGTGATTCCCTTGTCCTACTGGGGGACTTCAACGCTCATGTTGGCAACGACAATGAAACCTGGAGAGGCGTGATTGGGAAGAATGGTCGCCCGGATCTGAACCCGAGTGGTGTTTTGTTATTGGACTTTGTGCTCGTCACAGATTGTCCATAACAAACACCATGTTCAAACATAAGGGGTGTCCATATGTGCACTTGGCACCAGGACACCCTAGGCCGCAGTTCCATGGTCGACTTTGTAGTTGTGTCATCGGATTTGCGGCCTTATGTTTTGGACACTCGGGTGAAGAGAGGGGCGGAGCTTTCTACCGATCACCACCTGGTGGGGAGTTGGCTGCGATGGTGGGGGAGGATGCCGGACTGACTTGGCAGGCCCAAACGCATTGTGAGGGTCTGCTGGGAACGTCTGGCAGTCTCCTGTCAGAGAAAGTTTCAATTCCCACCTCCGGAAGAAATTTGAACATGTCACGAGGGAGGTGCTGGACATTGAGTCCGAGTGGAACATGTTCTATTGCGGAGGCGGCTGATTGGAGCTGTGGCCACAAGGTAGTTGGTGCTTGTCGCGGCGGTAATCCCAGAACCTGTTGGTGGACACCAGCAGTGAGGGATGCCGTCAAGCTGAAGAAGGAGACCTATCGAGTTATTTTGGCTCATAGGACTCCGGAGGCAGTGGACAGGTACCGACAGGCCAAGCGGTGTGCAGCTTCAGCGGTCGCGGAGGCAAAGACTCAAACATAGGAGAAGAAGCCATGGAAAACGACTTCCAGGCGGCTTTGAAGCGATTCTAGACCACCTTCAGCCGCCTCAGGAAGGGGAAGCAGTGCAATGTCAACACCGTGTATGGTACGGATCAGATCAGGGGCGGTACCTCTGGATTGGCAGACCGGGGTGGTGGTCCCTCTCTTTAAGAAGGGGGACCGGAGGGTGTGTTCCAACTAACGTGGGATCACACTACTCAGCCTTCCCGGTAAGGTTTATTCAGGTGTACTGGAGAGGAGGCTACGCCGGATAGTCGAACCTCGGATTCAGGAGGAACACTGTGGTTTTCATCCTGGTCGTGGAACTGTGTACCAGCTTTGTATACGCTCAGCAGGGTCCTTGAGGGTGCATGGGAGTTTGCTCAACCAGTCTACATGTGCTTTGTGGACTTGGAGAAGGCATTCGACCGTGTCCCTTTGGGAAGTCCTGTGGGGAGTGCTCAAAGAGTATGGGGTATCGGACTGTCTTATTGTGGCGGTCCACTCTCTGTATGATCAGTGTCAGAACATGGTCTGCATTGCCGGCAGTAAGTCAAACACATTTCCAGTGAGGGTTGGACTCCGTCAAGGCTGTCCTTTGTCAGCGATTCTGTTCATAACTTTTATGGAAATAATTTCTAGGCGCAGTCAAGGCGTTGAGGGGTTTCGGTTTGGTGGCCACAGGATTAGGTCTCTCCTTTTTGCAGATGATGTGGTCCTGATGGTTTGATCTGGCCAGGATCTTCAGCTTTCACTGGATCGGTTCGCAGCCGAGTGTGAAGCGACCGGAATGAGAATCAGCACTTCCAAGTCTGAGTCCATGGTTCTTGCCCGGAAAAGGGTGAAATGCCATCCCCGGGTTGGGGGGCAGACCCTGCCCCAAGTGGAGGAGTTCAAGTACCTAGGAGTCTTGTTCACGAGTGAGGGAAGAGGGGATCGTGAAATCGACAGGCGGATCGGTGAGGCGTCTTCAGTAATGCGGACGTTGTACCGATCCATTGTGGTGAGGAAGGAGCTGAGCCGGAAGGCAAAGCTCTCAATTTACCGGTCGATCTACGTTCGCATCCTCACCTATGGTCATGAGCTTTGGGTCATGACCAAAAGGATAAGATCACGGGTACAAGCGGCTGAAATGAGTTTCCCCCGCCGTGTGGTGGGTCTCTCCCTTAGAGATAGGGTGAGAAGCTCTGCCATCCGGGAGGAACTCAAAGTAAAGCTGCTGCTTCTTCACATCGAGAGGAGCCAGATGAGGTGGTTCGGGCATCTGGTCAGGATTTAGGGCACGTCCAACCGGTAGGAGGCCACGGGGAAGACCCAGGACACGTTGGGAATACTATGTCTCCCGGCTGGCCTGGGAACGCCTCGGGATTCCCTTTGAAGAGCTGGACGAAGTGGCTGGGGAAAGGGAAGTCTGGGCTTCCCTGCTTAGGCTGCTGCCCCCGTGACTAGGGTTGGGTATCGAGTATCGATTGGAACCGGGACTAACTTTCAGATTCTCCCGGAATTGTTCAAAAGTTTAAATTTCGATTCCTAGTTTCGATACCCAGTCCGCCGACCGGAAACAAATGATATGTCCGCCGACCCGGAAGAAGAAGCCGCTGAACACCAACGAAGAAGCGCCCACCGCCGGAAGTGTTAGCATAGCCGAGCCTATGTAGCCGAGCGAGTCAGTCAAGCATGGATAGCGGGCGTCGACGGTCGAAAGTGTGGCTTTATTTTACTAAAAAACATTTAAATATCGGACAAATGTAACACATGCGACAGGACTGTTTCTCCAAGTTCTCTGAACCTTTTGATGATTTTACGGACCGTAGATGGTAAAATCCCTAAATTCCTTGCAATAGCTCGTTGAGGAATGTTGTTCTAAAGCTTTTCGACAAATTGCTTACAAAGTGGTGACCCTCGCCCCATCCTTGTTTGTGAATTACTTAGCATTTCATGGAAGCTGCTTTTATAGCCAATCATGGCACCCACCTGTTCCCAATTAGCCTGCACACCTGTGGGATGTTCCAAATAAGTGTTTGATGAGCATTCCTCAACTTTATCAGTATTTATTGCCACCTTTCCCAACTTCTTTGTCACGTGTTGCTGGCATCAAATTCTAAAGTTAATGATTATTTGCAAAAAAAAAAATGTTTATCAGTTTGAACATCAAATATGTTGTCTTTGTAGCATATTCAACTGAATATGGCTTGAAAAGGATTTGCAAATCATTGCATTCTGTTTATATTTACATCTAACACAATTCCCCAACTCAAATGGAAACGGGGTTTGTATATATATAATATATTTATACATGCGTGTGTGTGTGTGTGTGTGTGTGTGTGGTTCCACCAGGCTCGTTATTTAAATGATATTTGTTCAGTATCTAACAGATTAAAATGTATTATGTTTGCAGATGATACACATGTATATTGTTCAGGAGAATACTTGAAGTGTTGAGGTGAATAGAAGTTGAGTTGATTCAGCTAAAAAAATGTTTTGATATCTATAAGTTATCATTTAAATGATAAGAAAACTTAATTTGTGGTGTTAAGTGGTGCAAAGACAAATTGTGAAGCAAAACTAAATCAATTGGAAATTGATAGAGTATATGAAACTAAATTATTGGGAAGAATAATTGATAATAAATTATGTTGAATATATACCGTATTTTTCGGATTAAAAAATCACATTTCTTTTTCATAGTTTGGCCAGGGGTGCGATTTATACTCTGGAGGGACTTATGTGTGAAATTATTAACACATTACTGTAAAATATCAAAAAATATTATTTATCTTATTCACATAAGTGCCTAGACGTACCGATAGAAGAGGAAGCCGCACATTGTCTACTTTGGACTTGGCAGAGTTGTTTAGAAGCGACACCGACTAAGTAGATTTCATCAGATTTATCGATTAGGAGTGACAGATAGTGTGGTAAATGTATAGCATGTTCTATAAGTTATAGTTATTTGGATGACTGTTAGCATAATATGTTAGGTTAACACAGCAGGCACCTTCTCAGTTGGTTATTTATGCCTGATATAAAGTACACTTATTCAGCCTGTTGTTCACTATTCTGTAATTTATTTTAAATTGCCTATCTAATGTCTATTCTTGGTGTTGGATTTCATTTAAATACATTTCCCCCCAAAAAATACAACTTATACTTTAGTGCGACTTATATGTGTTTTTTTGCCATGAATTGATGAAGGTGGACCCCGACTTAAACAAGTTGAAAAACCTATTGGGGTGTTACCATTTAGTGGTCAATTGTAGGGAATATGTACTGAACTGTGCAATCTACTAATAAAAGTATCAATCAATCAATCAATCAATGCCTTCTCTAATTATGCATTTTCGTCCGGTGCGACTTATTCTCCGGAGCGATTTATAATCCGAAAAATACAGTAAAGGGAAAAATATCCAAATCTATTGCTTCTCTTTATAAAGTAAAACATGCCGAATAAGACATGTCTGCGAATGTTATTGTGGAAGGTCTCTGTCCCAGATCCCCCTTTGCTTGGCTGGAATCACCACACTCGGTCTCAGTGATTTACACTTTTATTGATGGCAGTACATGCAACTGCATCAGTCCAGTGCTCTCCAGTTTGTTCACTGTATCTCGCCGTCTGTGTCTTTCTCTCTCCGTCACTTTCATCATCTTTCCCCTTAAGATCTCCAACGCTGCTGATAAAGGAACAGGTGATTAGATAACTCGCTCCATCTGAGGTATCCGCTCACCTGTCTGCTGCTTCGTGGCCAATCCCTGCACATGCCCCGCCCGCAGGGAAGGCGTAGGCCACGCCCCTCTCCACATGCCTCCACCGCCCGATTCAGGCCGAGCGGTGCAATACAAGCACTTTCTCTCCCGGTGTGAATTTATGCAGTTGGGTTCCCCGGTTATACTTGCGCCGCTGACGCTCTTGGGCACGGAGTAAATTCTCGCGTGACAAGTGCCCCACCTGGTGGAGTTTTGCTCGCATGTCAAGGACGTACTGTAACTCATTTTTGCTGGAGCTTGGACCCTCCTCCCAGCTTTCTTTAATGACGTCCAAGACTTCGCCAGGCCTCCGGCCGTACAATAACTCACACGGTGCAAAACCAAGTGAGGCCTGGGGTACCTCCTGCATCGCAAACATGAGGGGATCCAACCATTTACCCAATTATGTTTGTTCTTGTGCATAAATTTACGGCTCATTGTTTTCAGTGTTTTATTCAATCTCTCCACCAGTCCATCCGTTTGTGGCAGGTACACGCTGGTGCGGATCGCTTTTATCCCCAATAATCCGTACAGTTCTTTTATAATGCGTGACATAAAGGACGTGCCCCGGTCAGTCAGAATCTCTTTTGGGATTCCATCTTGGGAGATGACCTGAAACAGTGCTTGCGCGACACTTTTGGCGGAGATAGAGCGCAAAGGCTTTGCTTCGGGATACCGCGATGCGTAATCCACCAGGACTAAAACAAAACGATGTCCCCGTGTACTCGGGCCAATTCTCTTGAATGGAACCTCTATGAGCGATAATGGGCGTAACGGTGCCCGTGGAGTGGCCGCTGGATTCACCAGCTGGCAGTCTGGCCAGGCTGCGCACCACCGGCGCACATCCGCCCGGAGGCCTGGCCAATAGAATTGGACCATGACTCGATTAAGTGTCTCGTCATACCCCAAATGTTAAGCCATCGGGTCGAACCAGGTTTTGGTGGATCAGGGACTGCTTACAGCCCGAGTCCACCATCGCCCGATATGTACCCCCTTGTACTCTTACCGGGACGTAGTATGTCTCTCCTGGATCGGGAGCGGGTGCTGGCGGCTCGACAACCCGCATTGCCTGCCCCACCTCCATCATGGAGCAATCCCTGCGCACGTGACCGGGTTGTCTGCACCCCCAGCACACCAGCCCTGGAAGTTGAGGTGCCCTCTGCGAGGGAAGCCCTCTCGCCGCAGCACTGGGAACCTGCAACATGCACACATCAGATTTATTGTTAACCCGTGTCCCAACGTTAGTGGTGTGTGTGTGCGTGTGTGCGTGCCTGCGTGTGTGTGTGTAAGTGTTTGTGTGGCCACCAGGAAAACCTGGTCTTTATGCTCGGGTGATCTTGCCCGCTCCATACCCCCCCATCGCGGGGCGAGTTGACGCCGGGGTGCTGGGGTGGATCCTGCGGCCGTCCTCGGGGTTGCCTCCCTCTGCACTGCTAGGTGTTCCTCCGCCAACCTCACCGCTGCTTTTACGCTCGGGGGGCTGTGGTATCTCACCCACGCTGATGTCCTAGCCGGGATGGCGTCCAGGAACCGCTCCAAAACGATGCTTTCCAGCACACCTGGATCCTGTCCATTGGGCCGGAGCCAGCGGGTCGCTGCGTCCCTCAGCCGGTAGGCGAACACGAACGCTCGGTCTTCTGGCTCCAGCGTCATCGCTCTAAATCAGCGTCAGCTGCTGCCGACCCGGTCCAGGATGGCTTAACAGAGGTTGGTGTATTGCAGGTGGGCAGATGCCGAGAGACTCAACACCGCCCGCTGCGCCTCCCCCACCAGGAGCGGCAGCAGTTTGGCTCCCCACTCTTCTTCCGGCCACCTGTTTGACGCCTCGAACACGTCCAGGAATGTTTGAGGATCCTCCCCCTCTACCATGCGTTTCATGTCGCGATTGTTGCTGACTTGCTGCTGATACTTGCGCCAGCACTTGTCCAAGCGCTTCCAAGGGGTTTGGTGCCGACATCTTTCCTGGATTCTTCCTTAGTTGGGCGCCACTGTGGAAGGTCTCTGTCCCAGATCCACCGTTGTTTGGCTGGAATCACCACACTCGGTCTCAGTGATTTACACTTTTATTGATGGCAGTACATGCAACTGCATCAGTCCAGTGCTCTCCAGTTTGTTCACTGTGTCTCGTCGTGTGTGTCTTTCTCTCTCCGTCACTCTCATCATCTTTCCCCTCAAGATTTCCAAGGCTGCTGATAAAGGGAACAGGTGATTGGATCACTCGCTCCAGCTGAGGTATCTGCTCACCTGTATGCTGCTTCCTGGCCGGCCCCTGCACACGCCCCGCCCGCAGGGAACGCGTAGGCCACGCCCCTCTCCACAGTTATATTATTCTTTTATTTTTCCATATTTAACATATTGTGTTGAAGTTTGTGGAAATGTTTACAGCAACAGTCTTCCAGCTTGTATTATTAGGTTATTTCAATTAAGAGGAGAAAACTATCATTTACGGGGGATATTGATTTTTGAAATAGGTAAAGTAAGAAGGGATATAAAATGCAAATGTATCACAGTTTTAGGAGTTAAGTGGTGGAACAAGCTCAGTGATGAGTTGAAGACATGTAGTTCTCTCACTGGGTCCATGTGTACACTCTCAGTTACATTAACACTGATATTATACATGTGGGCCAATAGATAGAAATGCTGTTAAATGTAGCTTTGATGTGGCAAGCTACTTTTGCAGTGTAGCGTGTAGTGTAGCTTGCTACAATTCTCTGAGGATAGCTTAGCTACATTTAATTGGGAGTAACTTGTAGCTTAGCTTACTACATTTTCCAAGTCGCTTGCCCATCACTGTCTGTTTGGCCTAGCTCACATGTGAATAGTTTGAATACTGCAAACTTCAATACAGTAACACCTCATTTGTGTTTTATGTTCTGCAGACGTCCAGCAGGTGTCAGCAGAGAGTCATGAAGAGATTCCCTCCAAGCAGCAGGAGTGGACCTCCAGTGTGGGACAGAAGGAGCGACAGGCCCCCTCCCACATTAAAGAGGAAGAGGAGGAACTGTCGAAGCAGCTTCAAAGGTTGGTGGAGGATAATGATGAAGATGAAGCTCAGTCCTTACAGCTTCATCACAGTCAAAGTGAGGAGAACAGAGGGGCGGAGCTTGTAAGTCAACACATCACAGAAGCTGATGGAGAGAATTGTGAAGATATAAAGTCAGAACCAGACAGCATCTTTGCTCCACTGTCAGACATGGACCACATGATGTCACACTCTTCTGATCACAGTGACCACATTCAAGAACCTTTGGAGTGTAAAAATGACTCCAAAGGTGATACGAGACATCACACTAACAACAAAGACTCTGACTGCTCTGAATGTGGGAAATCATTTAAACGAAAGACTGATTTTACAAGACACAAGAGAATACATACTGGAGAGAAACCTTTTACTTGCTCTGTTTGTAAAAAAAGTTTCTCCACAAAGCAACACATGATCACACACATGAGAACACACACTGGAGAGAAACATTTTACTTGCTCTGTTTGTAAGAAGAGTTTCTCCATTAAGTCTGCCATGACCAGACACATGAGAACACACACTGGAGAGAAACCTTTTCCTTGCTCTGTTTGTAAGAAGAGTTTCTCTAGAAAGCAACACATGACCACACACATGAGAAGACACACTGGAGAGAAACCTTTTCCATGCTCAGTGTGTCCCAAAAGATTCTCCATAAATGAGCAAATGAAAAGACACATGAGAACACACACTGGAGAGAAACCTTTTACTTGCTCTCTTTGTAAGAAGAGGTTTTCCAGAAAGCTTAACATGTCCACGCACATGAGAACACATACTGGAGAGAAACCTTTTACTTGCCCTGTTTGTAAGAAGAGTTTCTCCACAAAGCTTGTCATGACCAGAAACATGAGAACACACACTGGAGAGAAACCGTTTAGTTGCACCGTGTGCGATAAAACATTCAGGGTTAAGAATAAGGTCAGTAAACACAAGTGTGTAACAGTCATGGAGGCTGCAGGGATTTAAATACACTTAAGCAGTGATTGTGCTAAATGTACTTTAAAACACAGCATGTTTAATATGAATGTATATTTTATGTTGTATGTAGTAGTGCTTCTCATCTTCTACTGTTATTCTATGTTGTTCTGGAATTACTTTTAAGTTGTGTGCATTTATTGAATATCATGTATGTAGCTACTATTTTATTTTATTTTCTCATTGTTAAAGAGAGAACTTCTTATTATTTACAGTTGTTTTTTGTTCACACATTTTCTTCCATTGCATTTTTATTGATGTTATTATCCAATTAAAAGAATGAATGAATAAAATTGTTAACAAAATGTGGACTGAGCAGCATTATTACATCATGGATGTTAACTCCTGCAAAACATCAACAAAGAAGAAAAAGTCTGAAGTTAGCAACACATCACTGAACTTTAGAGCCATCGTGAGTGGAGTTGCTTGTTTTTATTGCTGCATTTGTACTTATTTCACCTCACATCTTCACTTTCAACTCTAAAGTCTTCTTCAAATATATTGTTGAAGGTTTTGAAGATCAATGTTTATGATGTGTGTGTAGTCTGTGGAAAGGGTTGTTGTCCCTTGTGGATCCATTTGTTCACTTGCACAGATACATCTTCATCATCATCATCATCATCATCATCAGACATAACCGGTCCACTACTGGATGAAACCTAAGCATTAATGTTCTAATATCAGTGTGACCTCATTATTCCTTGATTATAAGACATAAAGGCCTACTGAAATGAGATGTTCTTATTTAAACGGGGTTAGCAGGGCCATTCTATGTGTCATACTTCATCATTTCGCGATATTGCCATATTTTTGCTGAAAGGATTTAGTAGAGAACATCCACGATAAAGTTCGCAACTTTTGGTCGCTAATAGAAAAGCCTTGCCTTTACCGGAAGTAGCAGACAATGACGTCACCCGTGTGATGGCTCCTCAAATCCTCACATTGTTTTTAATCGGAGCCTCCAATAAAAAGAGCTATTTGGACCGAGAAAACGACAATTTCCCCATTAATTTGAGCGAGGATGAAAGATTTGTGTTTGAGGATATTGATAGCGACGGACTAGAAAAAAAAAAAACAAGTAAAAAAAAAAAAAAGGGGGTTGCATTGGGACGGATTCAGATATTTTTAGACACATTTATCAGGATAAACCTGGGAAATCCCTTATCTTTCTATTGTGTTGGTAGTGTTTTAGTGAGTTTAATATTACCTGATAGTCGGAGGTGTGTCTCCACGGGTGTCTTGAGGCCAGTGTTTGCAGGAAGTTGACGGCAGCTTTATGGATGGCACAAGCTCAGCTGATCTCCGGTAAGTGGCGACTTTTTACCACAATTTTCTCACCCAAAACTGCTGGTTGACATTTTGTCAGGATCCATGTTCGCTTGACCGCTCTGATCCATGGGAAAGCTTCACCTCCGGGAATTTCAAACAAGGAATCACCGTGTGTTTGTGTGGCTAAAGGGTAAAGCTTCCCAACTGCATCTTTCTACTGTGACTTCTCCAATATTAATTGAACAAATTGCAAAAGATTCAGCAACACAGATATCCAAAATACTGTGTAATTATGCCGTTAAAGCAGACGACTTTTAGCTGTGTGTGTGTGCAGCGCTCATACTTCCTATAAACCCGTGACGTCTTGCGTACACGTCATCATTCCGTGACATTTTCAAGAAGAAACTCCCGGGAAATTTAAAAATGCAATTTAGTAAACTAAAAAGGCCGTATTGGCATGTGTTGCAATGTTAATATTTCATCATTGATATATAAACTATCAGACTGCGTGGTCGGTTGTAGTGGCTTTCAGTAGGCCTTGAAAATACAGATTTCAGCACTGTATTGCTGTGTTGGATCCGCTTTGGACTGGACTCTCGCGACTGTGTTGTATCCATTATGGATTGAACTTTCACAGTATCATGTTAGACCCGCTCGACATCCATTGCTTTCCTCCTCTCCAAGGTTCTCATAGTCATCATTGTCACCGACGTCCCACTGGGTGTGAGTTTTCCTTGCCCTTATGTGGGCCTACCGAGGATGTCGTGGTGGTTTGTGCAGCCCTTTGAGACACTAGTGATTTAGGGCTATATAAATAAACATTGATTGATTGATTGATACTCCAACTCACCACACTGAGAAGTGGGGGCGATCCTGAGCTAGCAGATTTATGTTGCTATCATGTTTTATCAGCGAGGAAGACAGCAATTGTGTATACTTTTTTGTCGGAAGCAAGTTGTATTTGTGGTATACTGAAGTTTCATGATGTTGTTTGCACATCAGATTGACTCTCTCTCTCATCCACAGTCTGGAGTGCAGCTGACGCTGGTCAATCCAACACACCTGAGGTTGATTAGCGTGCCTTTATTAACTGGGTGCTTAGCGCCGGTACTTTGTGGTTACTGCTGTTCCTCACGCATGACTGTCCTTCTCGTCTCACTTGCTAAACCCTCCTGTTTTTGCTCGTGCATCTTGCAGGTTTGCCTGTTTATCCAGCTCCGACTAACGCTTGCAGTTTATCATTTTGTGTTTCTGTTTTACTTCATTCTTGAAGTATGTTTCCTAGCTTCGTCTAGAGATTTATTTTTGTACTTTGCTCTTTTATTTTTTATCTAATCTCTCAGTATTATTCCCAGTCTTTACTAGCGCTTTTGGTTTAGTTTTGGTATTTATCTTAGTAGTTTTTATGGTGTGTTTTTGTGCTCCACCATCGCTTTATGTTTTTGTGGCTACATCCTCCTTGCGCCCAGAATAAAAGAATACATTTTGTCTACAAACAATATGTCTCTGCATCCTTGGGTTCCATCTAATTCAGCTCCTAACAGTATTGCTCTGCTGAATAAATGAATCACTATAGCTGCCAATATGGAAGATTATTTATATATTTAAGAAGATATCATTTCCTAAACAGGTAGCAAAATGACACCACAAAAAGTGAACTAGCAGCAGGACTCAGTTAGTATTTTATTAATTTAAAAATGAATTAACTATAAAGAGTAACATGAGAGTGGATTTTTCACAAGAGTTCACCAAAAACTGGAAATTGGGAATGCTAGTTACAATCATTTCGTTATTTTTAAGATGCAGAAGAACGAGGTGGCACCGTGCAGTGAAAAAAGGGATATTTATTGATAAAAGAACAAAAACCCAGAGCAACTTTTCTATGAAGAAAACAAAACAAACTGCTGAAATCCAGCAAAACGCTCACAGAAAATCAGCAAAAAAAGAAAAAAAAACTAACCAAAGTAATATTAACAATAATAACGATAATAATAAAAAAAATGAAAGAATATGAACAGTTAGTAAATAAATAAATAGAAAAAACTATGTACATATAGGGAGTCATCTTTAAAAAAAAAATAACAGTTTAATCACGAATTGGAAAAAATAAAATCAGGCTTATGTGGCGTGACATAATGGAGCCAGTATTCCCAGTATGAAGTACATTTCTCTAGTTTATCCTTTTGATAAAGCTGTTATCTCCTGTGTTTTATAAATGTCCATTGTGATTTCCATCCATTTCTTCAAAGTTGGGCTCTCCTGTAATATCCATTTCCTGGTAATGCTCTTTTTACAAGCCACTAGTAGGATATTCATGAAGTATTTCTCTTTTTTCAGCCAATCCTGAGGTGCGATGTGTGAAAAACAGAATGTTACTTTCAAGGGGTGATTTGAAAATATCCTGTAGAGCTTGGTGTATCTCTTTCCAATAGTCCTTTATGGCAGAGCAGTCCCAGAAAACATGCTAGTGGTTTGCCTTTAGATTCCCACAATTTGTCCAACAGGCAGGGGAGTTGTTATCATACTGAGACTTCTGAGAAGGTGGAATAAAACTTTCCCAGCCAAACTCTCCACTTGGGTGAGCTGCTACAAGTCCATTGATATCTCCATTTTATTGTCCATTCTTCCTCAGATATAGTTATCCCTCCTTCCTTCTCCCATTTTGTTTTAATATATAAAGTTGAATATGATTTCTTATACAAGCATGAAACACTTCTATCAATAGTTTCTGAATTATATGCTTTTGTAAACAGTTCAATGAAACAAATGCTTGTCTTTGTTACATGTTTCACCTTCATATTAACAAAATGCCGCAACTGCAGATATTGATATAAGTCTTGTTTTTTTAATAAATGTGTCAAATTTGTCACTGACAGTTTAGTTAGGTTTTGTCCTCTGTGTTTGTTTTTATTTCCTGTAAGCGCTCTTATTTTGGTTCAGTTTCCTGCTTGTCTCTCTGAGAGCTGTTTCCCCTCAGATGCGGCTGATTGGCACCTGGCCACACCTGGACTGTCAATCAGCCGGTTGCTATTTAGACCTGCTTTGCCCTCCAGTCAAGGCTAGAGTAGTGTTGTTGTACTGGAAACTAATTTACAAACACAACTTCATCACACACAATACTCCACTATGGAATTGTTCTTATATTAAAATGAGAAACAAATCCATCTTTGTACAGCAATGGTTTGAAAAAGGCATTTGGTCACTGATGCACTTATTGACTGATAAAAATAGTTTATTATTTGAAGATTTCATTAAGTATGACCTGCAAACAGACACAATATTTTAAGCAATTATAAAGGCTTTTGTTCAAAATATTGTAATTCCAGTAAATATATATATATATATATTTTTTTTAATTATTTACCATTTCTTCTTTATTGTATTTTCTCCGGAACAAAAAAATAAAACTCATAATTTGAAAGTTTCCATTCTTCCAAACGCCAAGGAGTTAATTTAAGGAAAAAATTTAAAATATTTTTTAAGATGTTGTTTTGCAATTGAAGACAACACTTGTTCGTTCTGTGATAGGGAAACAAATTAAACGGTTTTTTTTCATGAATGTATGCAAAATAAAGCTCTGTGAGATGATGTACAATATTGGCTTTTGCCTGACATTCCAAACTTTGATTGATATTGTTTTGGGGATGTTAAAAAAGGTAAAGAATGTTTAAAACACAATAGTGGGGATTTTTTTTTAACCCACAAATGTATGTTAGTAAAAACAAAACATCCTTCCACAGACAACTCAGCCATTTTCTCTCACTTTTTATTGCATAAACGAACAAGTACATACATATTAAGTTAAAGTATAAAAAAATCACAACACAATCATCATATTACAAAAGAGAGTAGTAAAGATGATTAATAAAATGGATTACAGAGACCCAACAAATGATTCATAAAGTCACACATTTTAAAATTGCATAAAAGACAACTGTTTAAATGATGTATAAAGTAAATAATAATATGCTTCCTGAAGTGGTCCAGAAGATGTTTCAGATGTGAACCAGTACATATGTATATCATATAAAGGTGATAATCTATGGGATTATCAACAATTACAAGTACAAATAAGTAATACTTTTATATTTCCAACTATCTAATCTATAAATGTAGAAGCATATTAAAAAGATTGTTGGACAAACAACAATGTCACACATGTTATATGTGCTGATGTTGTTAGAAAGTCAAAATGAAAGTCTGGACAGTTTATTTCAAATCCTGCAGTTTCATTTGCTGCTGCTGTTCTCACCAGCACACTTGTGTTTCTTACACTGGTACTTAGAAGACAATCTTTCACCACACACACTGCAACTCAACACTTTCTCTCCTGGGTGTCTTCTCATGTGTGCTAAAAGGTTTGATCGGTCACAAAAGCTTCTGTTGCAGATTGAACAGGAATGTGATTTTTCTCCAGTGTGTGTTCTCATGTGTACTTTCATATTTTGACTTTGTGTAAAATCTTTACCACAGGTTGAACAGGAAAAAGATTTTTCACCAGTGTGTGTTCTCATGTGTACTTTCAAATGTTGACTTTGTGTAAAACTTTTACCACAGGTTGAACAAGAAAAAGCTTTTTCACCAGTGTGTATTCTCATGTGTACTTTCAAATGTTGACTTCTTGTAAAACCTTTACCACAGATTGAACAGGGAAAAGTTTTTTCACCAGTGTGTGTTCTCATGTGTAATTTCACATTCTGACTTTCTGTAAAACCTTTACCACAGATTGAACAAGAAAAAGGTTTTTCACTAGTGTGTGTTCTCATGTGTGTTTTCACATCTGTACTATTTGTAAAACCTTTACCACAGGTCGAACAGGAAAAAGGTTTTTCTCCAGTGTGTGTTCTCATGTGTCTTTTCAAATTATTACTTTCTGTAAAACCTTTACCACAGATTGAACAAGAAAAAGGTTTTTCACCAGTGTGTGTTCTCATGTGTACTTTCAAATGTTGACTTCTTGTAAAACCTTTACCACAGATTGAACAGGGAAAAGTTTTTTCACCAGTGTGTGTTCTCATGTGTACTTTCACATTCTGACTTTCTGTAAAACCTTTACCACAGATTGAACAAGAAAAAGGTTTTTCACTAGTGTGTGTTCTCATGTGTGTTTTCACATCTGTACTATTTGTAAAACCTTTACCACAGGTCGAACAGGAAAAAGGTTTTTCTCCAGTGTGTGTTCTCATGTGTACTTTCAAATTTTGACGTTGTGTAAAACCTTTACCACAGGTTGAACAAGAAAAAGGTTTTTCACCAGTGTGTGTTCTCATGTGTACTTTCAAATTCTGACGTTGTGTAAAACCTTTACTACAGAGTGAACAAGAAAAAGGTTTTTCTCCAGTGTGTGATCTTATGTGTACTTTCAGACTACAATGGTATTTAAAGGTTTTGTGACAGTGAGAACAAGTGAAGT
Organism: Nerophis ophidion; assembly: GCF_033978795.1. NCBI lineage: Eukaryota > Metazoa > Chordata > Actinopteri > Syngnathiformes > Syngnathidae > Nerophis > Nerophis ophidion. The sequence continues at coordinate 127,823 of NW_026906952.1, forward strand.
GAGTGTTGTCAGTGTGACATGTCTTATCATCTTTAGAGTCTTCATCATCAGTGTCAGGAGAGTGTGACGTTGTGTCCTCACTATCTGATAGTGGAGCTAAGAGCTTGTCTGCTTGTGATCCTCCACAGTGGTCTCCATCAGCTTCTGTTGTCATGTGTTGTGTTGAGCTGCTGCTTGGAGGCTCCCCCCCTCCCCTCTCCTCACTTTCACCTTTCACCTCATCATCTTCACTCTTCACAGGGACACCAGTCACTGGGAACTCCACCAACCATTTAGGCTGACTGATGCCCTCTTCCTCCTCTTCCTCTTTAATGTGCGGCGCCTCTTGGTCCTCCTCTTCCTCTTTAATGTGCGGCGTATCTTGGTCCTCCTCTTCCTCTTTAATGTGCGGCGGCTCTTGGTCCTCCTCTTCCTCTTTAATGTGCGGCGTATCTTGGTCTTCCTCTTCCTCTTTAATGTGAGGGTTCAGTGGGTCCTCCTCTTTATTTTTGATGTGTAAGTTCAGTGGGTCCTCCGCTTGCCCTTTAATGTGAAGAGTCAGTTTAACATTATGGGTCTGTGGCGTCTCAACTTCCTCTTTAATGTGGGGGGGCTGTGGTTCCTCTTCCTGCTCACGAAAAAGATGTTCTTCGACATCTACGGGACGGGAGAAAACAAACTTTCTTGATAAAAGTCCAGCTTTGCTCAGTCACATCAGACATTGTCCTGCACCAACATATGATCTCACAATCTCATCAGTTTCCCCTCACAGCAGTCAGGGTACTTCCAGCTGACACATGAAGAAGACCTTCAGGGGAATGCCTTCCCAGGCTAACATCCAATCCACCTTATTCATATAAAAACATCCTCAAATTAATTCCTGCAATCCATACTAGTGTGCTGTTCTCCCTCTGAATAAGTCATACACACACAGGAAATAATGTACCACATGCCAGCCTCCACGCAGTAGTACTAGTGATGAGCTCCCCCTGCTGGTGGACAATAATTACTGTCATTTTCACATTCATCTTTAGAGACATGTCACACTAAAAATAGCATGAGCATAGTCAACATCCATCCATCCATTTTCTACTGTACTGTTCGAGGTCAAACATGTTGGCCAAGAAATATGACATCTGTTTTACTTTCATTTAGATAGTGTCACCACAGTTAAACTGGGAAGAAGTAATCAGATTACTGACTACTCCTTCAAAAGATAACTTGTTTACCTTATTAATAATAGTAATATTGAATTAATTTAGTGCGTTTCCAGACACTCAAATTGCGTTACAGTGAGAACTGAGAAGACATCATTCATGCAGTCCACACATTCAATGTGGTAAGCTACATTTAATTATTATAATAATATTAAGTAGATGAAGAAATTCCTGAAAGAATTGTGTTTGAATGCTCCAATGCTGAAGCTGAACTGAAAGGTTGACAGAATGTAGTATGAATGTAAGAATAGTTTGAATGTTGAAGAGTTTGAATCTAGGGGAAAACTGGGATTTTTTTAAGTTCTCAAACCAACATGCTTTTTTTGTCCTGACTGTATCATGTTGTATGCATCCATGTGTGATGTATCATGTTGTATGTGTGATGTATCATGTTGTATGCATGCATGTGTGATGTATCATGTTGTATGCATGCATGTGTGATGTATCATGTTGTATGCATGCATGTGTGATGTATCATGTTGTATGCATGCATGTGTGATGTATCATGTTGTATGCATGCATGTGTGATGTATCATGTTGTATGCATGCAAGTGTGATGTATCATGTTGTATGCATGCATGTGTGATGTATCATGTTGTATGCATGCATGTGTGATGTATCATGTTGTATGCATGCAAGTGTGATGTATCATGTTGTATGCATGTATGTGTGATGTATCATGTTGTATGCATGCATGTGTGATGTATCATGTTGTATGCATGCATGTGTGATGTATCATGTTGTATGCATGCATGTGTGATGTATCATGTTGTATGCATGTATGTGTGATGTATCATGTTGTATGCATGCATGTGTGATGTATCATGTTGTATGCATGCATGTGTGATGTATCATGTTGTATGCATGCATGTGTGATGTATCATGTTGTAAGCATGCATGTGTGATGTATCATGTTGTATGCATGCATGTGTGATGTATCATGTTGTATGCATGCATGTGTGATGTATCATGTTGTATGCATGCATGTGTGATGTATCATGTTGTATGCATGCATGTGTGATGTATCATGTTGTATGCATGCATGTGTGATGTATCATGTTGTATGTGTGATGTATCATGTTGTATGCATGCATGTGTGATGTATCATGTTGTATGCATGCATGTGTGACGTATCATGTTGTATGCATGTATGTGTGATGTATCATGTTGTATGCATGCATGTGTGATGTATCATGTTGTATGCATGCATGTGTGATGTATCATGTTGTATGCATGCATGTGTGATGTATCATGTTGTATGCATGCATGTGTGATGTATCATGTTGTATGCATGCATGTGTGATGTATCATGTTGTATGCATGCAAGTGTGATGTATCATGTTGTATGTGTGATGTATCATGTTGTATGCATGCATGTGTGATGTATCATGTTGTATGTATGCATGTGTGATGTATCATGTTGTATACATGTATGTGTGATGTATCATGTTGTATGCATGCAAGTGTGATGTATCATGTTGTATGCATGCATGTGTGATGTATCATGTTGTATGTGTGATGTATCATGTTGTATGTATGCATGTGTGATGTATCATGTTGTATGCATGCATGTGTGATGTATCATGTTGTATGCATGTATGTGTGATGTATCATGTTGTATGCATGCAAGTGTGATGTATCATGTTGTATGCATGCATGTGTGATGTATCATGTTGTATGTATGCATGTGTGATGTATCATGTTGTATACATGTATGTGTGATGTATCATGTTGTATACATGCATGTGTGATGTATCATGTTGTATGTATGCATGTGTGATGTATCATGTTGTATACATGTATGTGTGATGTATCATGTTGTATGCATGCAAGTGTGATGTATCATGTTGTATGCATGCATGTGTGATGTATCATGTTGTATGTGTGATGTATCATGTTGTATGTATGCATGTGTGATGTATCATGTTGTATGCATGCATGTGTGATGTATCATGTTGTATGCATGTATGTGTGATGTATCATGTTGTATGCATGCAAGTGTGATGTATCATGTTGTATGCATGCATGTGTGATGTATCATGTTGTATGCATACATGTGTGATGTATCATGTTGTATGCATGCAAGTGTGATGTATCATGTTGTATGTGTGATGTATCATGTTGTATGCATGCATGTGTGATGTATCATGTTGTATGTATGCATGTGTGATGTATCATGTTGTATACATGCATGTGTGATGTATCATGTTGTATACATGCATGTGTGATGTATCATGTTGTATGCATGCATGTGTGATGTATCATGTTGTATGCATCCATGTGTGATGTATCATGTTGTATGCATGCATGTGTGATGTATCATGTTGTATGCATGCAAGTGTGATGTATCATGTTGTATGCATGCATGTGTGATGTATCATGTTGTATGCATGCATGTGTGATGTATCATGTTGTATGCATGCAAGTGTGATGTATCATGTTGTATGTGTGATGTATCATGTTGTATGCATGCATGTGTGATGTATCATGTTGTATGCATGCATGTGTGATGTATCATGTTGTATGCATGCATGTGTGATGTATCATGTTGTATACATGCATGTGTGATGTATCATGTTGTATGCATGCATGTGTGATGTATCATGTTGTATGCATGCAAGTGTGATGTATCATGTTGTATGCATGCATGTGTGATGTATCATGTTGTATGCATGCATGTGTGATGTATCATGTTGTATGCATGCATGTGTGATGTATCATGTTGTATACATGCAGTGTGATGTATCATGTTGTATGCATGCATGTGTGATGTATCATGTTGTATGCATGCATGTGTGATGTATCATGTTGTATGCATGCATGTGTGATGTATCATGTTGTATGCATCCATGTGTGATGTATCATGTTGTATGCATGCATGTGTGATGTATCATGTTGTATGCATGCAAGTGTGATGTATCATGTTGTATGCATGCATGTGTGATGTATCATGTTGTATGCATGCATGTGTGATGTATCATGTTGTATGCATGCAAGTGTGATGTATCATGTTGTATGTGTGATGTATCATGTTGTATGCATGCATGTGTGATGTATCATGTTGTATGCATGCATGTGTGATGTATCATGTTGTATGCATGCATGTGTGATGTATCATGTTGTATACATGCATGTGTGATGTATCATGTTGTATGTGTGATGTATCATGTTGTATGCATGTATGTGTGATGTATCATGTTGTATGCATGTATGTGTGATGTATCATGTTGTATGCATGTATGTGTGATGTATCATGTTGTATGCATGCATGTGTGATGTATCATGTTGTATGCATGCATGTGTGATGTATCATGTTGTATGCATGCAAGTGTGATGTATCATGTTGTATGCATGCATGTGTGATGTATCATGTTGTATGCATGCATGTGTGATGTATCATGTTGTATGCATGCATGTGTGATGTATCATGTTGTATGCATGCATGTGTGATGTATCATGTTGTATGCATGCATGTGTGATGTATCATGTTGTATGCATGCAAGTGTGATGTATCATGTTGTATGCATGCATGTGTGATGTATCATGTTGTATGCATGCATGTGTGATGTATCATGTTGTATGCATGCAAGTGTGATGTATCATGTTGTATGCATGTATGTGTGATGTATCATGTTGTATGCATGCATGTGTGATGTATCATGTTGTATGCATGCATGTGTGATGTATCATGTTGTATGCATGCATGTGTGATGTATCATGTTGTATGCATGTATGTGTGATGTATCATGTTGTATGCATGCATGTGTGATGTATCATGTTGTATGCATGTATGTGTGATGTATCATGTTGTATGCATGCATGTGTGATGTATCATGTTGTAAGCATGCATGTGTGATGCATCATGTTGTATGCATGCATGTGTGATGTATCATGTTGTATGCATGCATGTGTGATGTATCATGTTGTATGCATGCATGTGTGATGTATCATGTTGTATGCATGCATGTGTGATGTATCATGTTGTATGCATGCATGTGTGATGTATCATGTTGTATGTGTGATGTATCATGTTGTATGCATGCATGTGTGATGTATCATGTTGTATGCATGCATGTGTGACGTATCATGTTGTATGCATGTATGTGTGATGTATCATGTTGTATGCATGCATGTGTGATGTATCATGTTGTATGCATGCATGTGTGATGTATCATGTTGTATGCATGCATGTGTGATGTATCATGTTGTATGCATGCATGTGTGATGTATCATGTTGTATGCATGCATGTGTGATGTATCATGTTGTATGCATGCAAGTGTGATGTATCATGTTGTATGTGTGATGTATCATGTTGTATGCATGCATGTGTGATGTATCATGTTGTATGTATGCATGTGTGATGTATCATGTTGTATACATGTATGTGTGATGTATCATGTTGTATGCATGCAAGTGTGATGTATCATGTTGTATGCATGCATGTGTGATGTATCATGTTGTATGTGTGATGTATCATGTTGTATGTATGCATGTGTGATGTATCATGTTGTATGCATGCATGTGTGATGTATCATGTTGTATGCATGTATGTGTGATGTATCATGTTGTATGCATGCAAGTGTGATGTATCATGTTGTATGCATGCATGTGTGATGTATCATGTTGTATGCATACATGTGTGATGTATCATGTTGTATGCATGCAAGTGTGATGTATCATGTTGTATGTGTGATGTATCATGTTGTATGCATGCATGTGTGATGTATCATGTTGTATGTATGCATGTGTGATGTATCATGTTGTATACATGCATGTGTGATGTATCATGTTGTATACATGCATGTGTGATGTATCATGTTGTATGCATGCATGTGTGATGTATCATGTTGTATGCATCCATGTGTGATGTATCATGTTGTATGCATGCATGTGTGATGTATCATGTTGTATGCATGCAAGTGTGATGTATCATGTTGTATGCATGCATGTGTGATGTATCATGTTGTATGCATGCATGTGTGATGTATCATGTTGTATGCATGCAAGTGTGATGTATCATGTTGTATGTGTGATGTATCATGTTGTATGCATGCATGTGTGATGTATCATGTTGTATGCATGCATGTGTGATGTATCATGTTGTATGCATGCATGTGTGATGTATCATGTTGTATACATGCATGTGTGATGTATCATGTTGTATGCATGCATGTGTGATGTATCATGTTGTATGCATCCATGTGTGATGTATCATGTTGTATGCATGCATGTGTGATGTATCATGTTGTATGCATGCAAGTGTGATGTATCATGTTGTATGCATGCATGTGTGATGTATCATGTTGTATGCATGCATGTGTGATGTATCATGTTGTATGCATGCAAGTGTGATGTATCATGTTGTATGTGTGATGTATCATGTTGTATGCATGCATGTGTGATGTATCATGTTGTATGCATGCATGTGTGATGTATCATGTTGTATGCATGCATGTGTGATGTATCATGTTGTATACATGCATGTGTGATGTATCATGTTGTATGTGTGATGTATCATGTTGTATGCATGTATGTGTGATGTATCATGTTGTATGCATGTATGTGTGATGTATCATGTTGTATGCATGTATGTGTGATGTATCATGTTGTATGCATGTATGTGTGATGTATCATGTTGTATGCATGCATGTGTGATGTATCATGTTGTATGCATGCATGTGTGATGTATCATGTTGTATGCATGCAAGTGTGATGTATCATGTTGTATGCATGCATGTGTGATGTATCATGTTGTATGCATGCATGTGTGATGTATCATGTTGTATGCATGCATGTGTGATGTATCATGTTGTATACATGCATGTGTGATGTATCATGTTGTATACATGCATGTGTGATGTATCATGTTGTATGCATGTATGTGTGATGTATCATGTTGTATGCATGTATGTGTGATGTATCATGTTGTATGCATGCATGTGTGATGTATCATGTTGTATGCATGCATGTGTGATGTATCATGTTGTATGCATGCATGTGTGATGTATCATGTTGTATGCATGCATGTGTGATGTATCATGTTGTATGCATGCATGTGTGATGTATCATGTTGTATGCATGCATGTGTGATGTATCATGTTGTATGCAAGCATGTGTGATGTATCATGTTGTATGCATGAATGTGTGATGTATCATGTTGTATGTGTGATGTATCATGTTGTATATATGCATGTGTGATGTATAATGTTGTATACATGCACGTGTGATGTATCATGTTGTATGTGTGATGTATCATGTTGTATGCATGCATGTGTGATGTATCATGCTGTATACATGCATGTGTTATGTATCATGTTGTATGCTTCCATGTGTGATGTATCATGTTGTATTCTTGCATGTGTGATGTATCATGTTGTATACATGCATGTGTGATGTATCATGTTGTATGCATGCATGTGTGATGTATCATGTTGTATACATGCATGTGTTATGTATCATGTTGTATGCTTCCATGTGTGATGTATCATGTTCTATTCTTGCATGTGTGATGTATCATGTTGTATGCATGCATGTGTGATGTATCATGTTGTATGTGTGATGTATCATGTTGTATGTGTGATGTATCATGTTGTATGCATGCATGTGTGATGTATCATGTTGTATGCGTGCATGTGTGATGTATCATGTTGTATGCGTGCATGTGTGATGTATCATGTTGTATGCGTGCATGTGTGATGTATCATGTTGTATGCATGTATGTGTGATGTATCATGTTGTATGCGTGCATGTGTGATGTATCATGTTGTATGCATGCATGCATCATGATACATCACACATGCATGTATACAACATGATACATCACACATGCATGCATACAACATGATATCATGTTGTATATATGCATGTGTGATGTATAATGTTGTATACATGCACGTGTGATGTATCATGTTGTATGTGTGATGTATCATGTTGTATGCATGCATGTGTGATGTATCATGCTGTATACATGCATGTGTTATGTATCATGTTGTATGCTTCCATGTGTGATGTATCATGTTGTATTCTTGCATGTGTGATGTATCATGTTGTATACATGCATGTGTGATGTATCATGTTGTATGCATGCATGTGTGATGTATCATGTTGTATACATGCATGTGTTATGTATCATGTTGTATGCTTCCATGTGTGATGTATCATGTTCTATTCTTGCATGTGTGATGTATCATGTTGTATGCATGCATGTGTGATGTATCATGTTGTATGCTTGCATGTGTGATGTATCATGTTGTATGTGTGATGTATCATGTTGTATGCATGCATGTGTGATGTATCATGTTGTATGCGTGCATGTGTGATGTATCATGTTGTATGCGTGCATGTGTGATGTATCATGTTGTATGCGTGCATGTGTGATGTATCATGTTGTATGCATGTATGTGTGATGTATCATGTTGTATGCGTGCATGTGTGATGTATCATGTTGTATGCATGCATGCATCATGATACATCACACATGCATGTATACAACATGATACATCACACATGCATGCATACAACATGATATCATGTTGTATGCATGCATGTGTGATGTATCATGTTGTATGTGTGATGTATCATGTTGTATGCATGCATGTGTGATGTATCATGTTGTATGTGTGATGTATCATGTTGTATGCATGCATGTGTGATGTATCATGTTGTATACATGCATGTGTGATGTATCATGTTGTATGCATGCATGTGTGATGTATCATGTTGTATGCATGCATGTGTGATGTATCATGTTGTATGCATGCATGTGTGATGTATCATGTTGTATGCAAGCATGTGTGATGTATCATGTTGTATGCATGCATGTGTGATGTATCATGTTGTATGTGTGATGTATCATGTTGTATGCATGTATGTGTGATGTATCATGTTGTATGCATGCATGTGTGATGTATAATGTTGTATACATGCATGTGTGATGTATCATGTTATATGTGTGATGTATCATGTTGTATGCATGCTGTATGTGTGATGCATCATGTTGTATGCATGCATGTGTGATGTATCATGTTGTATACATGCATGTGTGATGTATCATGTTGTATGCATTCATGTGTGATGTATCATGTTGTATGCATGCATGTGTGATGTATCATGTTGTATGCATGCATGTGTGATGTATCTAGTTGTATGCAAGCATGTGTGATGTATCATGTTGTATGCATGCATGTGTGATGTATCATGTTGTATGTGTGAAGTATCATGTTGTATGCGTGAAGTATCATGTTGTATGCATGTATGTGTGATGTATCATGTGGTATGCATGCATGTGTGATGTATCAAGTTGTATACATGCATGTGTGATGTATCATGTTGTATGTGTGATGTATCATGTTGTATGAATGCATGTGTGATGTATCATGTTGTATGAATGCATGTGTGATGTATCATGTTGTATGCATGCATGTGTGATGTATCATGTTGTATGCATGTATGTGTGATGTATCATGTGGTATGCATGCATGTGTGATGTATCAAGTTGTATACATGCATGTGTGATGTATCATGTTGTATGTGTGATGTATCATGTTGCATGCATGCATGTGTGATGTATCATGTTGTATGTGTGATGTATATGTTGTATTCATGCATGTGGGATGTATCATGTTGTATGCTTGCATGTGTGATGTATCATGTTGTATACTTGCATGTGTGATGTATCATGTTGTATGCATGCATGTGTGATGTATCATGTGGTATGCATGCATGTGTGATGTATCAAGTTGTATACATGCATGTGTGATGTATCATGTTGTATACTTGCATGTGTGATGTATCATGTTGTATGCATGCATGTGTGATGTATCATGTTGTATGTGTGAAGTATCATGTTGTATGCGTGAAGTATCATGTTGTATGCATGTATGTGTGATGTATCATGTGGTATGCATGCATGTGTGATGTATCAAGTTGTATACATGCATGTGTGATGTATCATGTTGTATGTGTGATGTATCATGTTGTATACATGCATGTGTGATGTATCATGTTGTATGCATGCATGTGTGATGTATCATGTTGTATGTGTGATGTATATGTTGTATTCATGCATGTGGGATGTATCATGTTGTATGCTTGCATGTGTGATGTATCATGTTGTATACTTGCATGTGTGATGTATCATGTTGTATGCATGCATGTGTGATGTTTAATGTTGTATGCTTGCATGTGTGATGTATCATGTTGTATACTTGCATGTGTGATGTATCATGTTGTATGCATGCATGTGTGATGTATCATGTTGTATGCTTGCATGTGTGATGTATCATGTTGTATACTTGCATGTGTGATGTATCATGTTGTATGCATGCATGTGTGATGTATCATGTTGTATGCATGCATGTGTGATGTATCATGTTGTATGCTTGCATGTGTGATGTATCATGTTGTATACATGCATGTGTGATGTATCATGTTGTATACATGCATGTGTGATGTATCATGTAGTATGCATGCATGTGTGATGTATCATGTTGTATGCATGCATGTGCGATGTATCATGTTGTATGCATGCATGTGCGATGTATCATGTTGTATGCATGCATGTGTGATGTATCATGTTGTATACATGCATGTGTGATGTATCATGTTGTATGCGTGCATGTGTGATGTATCATGTTGTATGCATGCATGTGTGATGTATCATGTTGTATACATGCATGTGTGATGTATCATGTTGTATGCGTGCATGTGTGATGTATCATGTTGTATGCATGCATGTGTGATGTATCATGTTGTATGCGTGCATGTGTGATGTATCATGTTGTATGCATGCATGTGTGATGTATCATGTTGTATGCATGCATGTGTGATGTATCATGTTGTATACATGCATGTGTGATGTATCATGTTGTATGCGTGCATGTGTGATGTATCATGTTGTATACATGCATGTGTGATGTATCATGTTGTATGCGTGCATGTGTGATGTATCATGTTGTATGCATGCATGTGTGATGTATCATGTTGTATGCATGCATGTGTGATGTATCATGTTGTATACATGCATGTGTGATGTATCATGTTGTATGCGTGCATGTGTGATGTATCATGTTGTATACATGCATGTGTGATGTATCATGTTGTATGCGTGCATGTGTGATGTATCATGTTGTATGCATGCATGTGTGATGTATCATGTTGTATGCATGCATGTGTGATGTATCATGTTGTATGCATGCATGTGTGATGTATCATGTTGTATGCTTGCATGTTCCAAATAAAGTCATACTCATCTCAACTCAACTCAATACTTGGTTGGCGTTTTTTGGATGATTAGAGAGGACCTCCCATTGGCTCCATTGCAAGTGGACTTTTATTTACATTTATGAGTTAGAATTAGGGCTGGGTGATATATGTAATATACTCCATATATTGTGGGTTTGTCTCTGTGCGCTATAGAAAATGACTATATTGTCAGTATTGGAGTATAGATTCTCACTCAGTTGCTTTTAGCCGCGGGCATTACACTACATCATCTTCTCACTCTTTCTTGTCTCTCCTTCTCACAGAGACATAAAACAAGCGCACCTTCGCACATACGTCACATACTGTCGCGTGTGCAACGTCATACGCCCTCGCAGAGCAGACAGGTAGCGGCATTATAACGTTAGCTGTGGTGCTAACGGGGTGGTGCTAGTGGTAATACGAGAGAAAGAAGGTGCTAGTCTGGTAACAAATGAAGGAATAATTAATTCCCAAGAAAAGCAGCACAGAGTCCATTGTCTGGCGGTGGTTTGGTTTCAAAAGGGAAGATGTTGAAAAGACAACCGTAATATGTCAAGTATGCGGCAAAAGCGTTGCTACAAAAAGTTGCAGCACTGCTAATGTGTAGCATCATTTGAAAAGTCACCCGCTAGAGAATGAGGAGTGCTTGAAACTCTGCATGTCAACATCTCAGTTTGGTGCCACACCCACAAAATGCCCATACAACCATTTCCACATCAACCCCATATGAAAAAACTGGTCAACAACAGAAGGAGATAACGTCCGTAGGAACCTACCACATAGTGAAGGACATACACTATTTGATTTCCTATTATGCAGCACATTTTTATTTGACACTTATTGAAATATCTTGTGTGACATCATGCAGAAAAGTGCACTTTATTTGTTTTAAACTATTGTAGTGGTGTTCTGTACAACAGGTGCACTTTAATATAGTGTTGTTTTGCTATGTCATCTTAGTGACATCATGCACAAAAGTGCACTCATAGCTTGTTTTAAAATGTCTCTGACAATCTTGCACTTTTTGCTTTGGAAATGACATGAATGTTTGTGCCACTGCTTAATAACTGTTTAATAAATACACTTTTGCTAATTTGACTTAGTTGTGGTTTCCCTCTCTGCATGAAAGTTTAAAAGTAGCATATATGAATGCAGTATGAAGAAGAATGTTTGAATGTAGACACATAGAATCATCATACTGCTGTGATTATATGCATCAAGTGTTCATTCAAGGCTAAGGCAAAATATCCACATATATATGCTGTATCGTGATGTGGACTAAAAATATTGAGATATTAATAAAAGGCCATATCGCCCAGCCCTAGTTAGAATGGGATTTATTTTTTTTTATATATCCACCATCATGTCTTTTATAATGATTGTGAACGATAGAAAAATTCCTCAAGAAAGTGCAGTTCCCCTCTAAATTCCAATGATTAGATTTAAGACTTGAAGTGTATGAGCATGAAGTGATGAAGCCTACTTGGATGAGAGGACAAAGGTCTTGTAAGACAAAGTGAAGAGTCCAGTTGTGATGGATTGAATGCCCTGAGAATAAAATGTTGTGCTTACTTGGACTGTGATGAAGCTGTGAGGACTCAGGTGGTTTGTCTTCATGCTCTTCAGTCTTCACAGAGACAACAGTCAGTGGAAACTTGCTGACATCAGCCTCCTCCTGCCCTACAGGACACTCTCCCTCCTGACTCATCCACACTTCCTCCTCTTCCTCTTTAATGTGTGGGGGCTGTGGATTCTCCTCTTCCTCTTTAATGTGAGGGGGCTGTGGATCCTCCTCTTCCTCTTTAATGTGAGGGGGCTGCTGGACATCTGTTGGGTAAATAAGTAAATAAGATCAAGAGGGAATAGAAATAGTTTTGAACTGACACTGTTGACACAATTACATTATTTGTGTTCTTCCGTGTGTTGTGTTAAAAGTGTGTAGCAAAACAAACAATAAAAACACAGGAAATACCCAATTGGTTCCTAAAATTAATTCAAAAGTGGAACAGTGAGTACAAAAACAGACTTGGAAATTTGATGAGGGGCAATTTGAAAAGTTTTTATAAGTACGAGGCAGCATTGATTGAAGCAATTACTAACTTCACTGATGTAAAGTGTGTAAAAATTGTATTGTGTATACGGTCTATGACACCTAAACTTTATCTGTAAACTTAAACATATTCTTTTAATGCCATAGTCATTACTATAACTAAAATATCATGGAAATTCAAAAAATCTAATTCCAAAATCACTGCAAAAACATTCATGGTATGTTTTTGTGATCATGCAAAATATTTTTTGGTGGTCATTTTGTTGGCTGGGCCAAAAGGAACTTTCACAAAAACATGTTTTACTATGTGCTGTTTTATGGAGTATCTTCATCAACAATTCCTCTTTAGGAATTGGAGACCATCTACGACACGCTGAAGGAAAGTCAGTCACCTTAATAATTCAAGTTTTGACTACTTTAGTTATTGAAAATAATTGTTTATGTTCACTTATTGATACTTGTAAGTCAGATTTAGGAAGTGAAATTATAACTTTAATTAGATTTGTTTACAGTATAAAATGTATTTAGTGAGTGTGTGAGTTTTATGTAAACATGTTGATACAGGTTTACTTCTTGGGGACTGGAACACAGATATGTCCTGAAAGGATGCACCCATTTTTAAAACCTTCACTAAGCTGTGCCACCAACATTGTCTCACTTAGCTCATTAAGCAAACTACCAGGGTGAGTGAGTCCTGTTAAACCTTCATAGACCTCCTTGTTACTTCTGACCAGTCTCAGATCACCACAACTGGAACTACTGTGTGCGGCTTAAGTGATCATTCCATCATTTTCTGTACCCATAAAGAACATAGAACCGAGGCTGACGGCCACAAAATAAGCGAAGCTACAATCCTCAAGACCTAGACTAGCAAGGCTTTCAATGACAAACTGCCGAAATAAGACTTGCCTCGGTACTTGCAAGTACACAGGTCTTTGGGTCAATTCCTAACCTCAGAAAAGTAGACAACTTCACAGTCAAAGTGGGTGACAATATAATAACAAACAAAAATGAGATTACCTATCTTGGCTGCATCGTAGAGACTAATCTCTCCAGTGAAAAAATGACTACTAAGGTGGTCAAAGAATAAACCAATGAATTCTGTTCTTACTAGTGTTGTCCCGATACCAATATTATAGTACCGGGACCTATACCAAAATGTATTTTGATACTTTTCAATACTTATCTAAATAAATGGGACCACAAAAAAGTACATTATTGGCTTCATTTTAACAAAAAATCTTCGGGTACATTAAACATATGATTCTTATTGAAAGTTTTTCCTAAATAAAATAGTAAACATACTAGACAACTCACCCCAATAGTGATGAAGTGCTTCGAGAGGATAGTCATGTCACACATCAAGAAGACCATCCCAGACACACTGGACCCTCTACAGCAGGGGTCACCAACCTTTTTGAAACCAAGAGCTACTTCTTGGGTACTGATCAATGCGAAGGGCTTCCAGTTTGATACATACTTAAATAAATTGCCAGAAATAGCCAATTTGCTCAAATTACCTTTAATAAACAAATCTATATATATAAAAAATTGATATTTCTGTCTATCATTTTGTCGTAAATGTTTTTTCTTTTTACGGAAGTTTTTTTTTGTAGAGAATAAATGATGAAAAAACACTTAATTGAACAGTTTAAAAGAGGAGAAAACACGAAAAAAATTAAAATACAATTTTTAAAAACAGTTTATCTTTAAAATTCCAAATTCAACCGAAAAAAATGAAGAGAAAAACTTGCTAATTTAAATATTTTTGAAACAATTAAAAAAAATAATTTATGGAACATCATTAGTCATTTTTCCTAATTAATATTAATTTTTGAATGTTGATGACATGTTTTGAATAGGTTAAAATCCAATCTGCACTTTGTTAGAATATATAATAAATTGGACCAAGCGATATTTCTAACAAAGACAAATCATTATTTCTTCTAGATTTTCCATAACAAAAATTTTAAAAGTAATTCAAAATACTTTGAAATAAGATTTAAATTTGATCCTACAGATTTTGTAGATTTGCCGGAATAATTTCTCTGAATTTTAATCATAATAAGTTTGAAGAAATATTTCACTAATATACTTTGTCTCCAAAGACATGCACCTGGGGATAGGTTGATTGGCAACACTAAATGGTCCCTAGTGTGTGAATGTGAGTGTGAATGTTGTCTGTCTCTCTGTGTTGGCCCTGCGATAAGGTGGCGACTTGTCCAGGGTGTACCCTGCCTTCCGCCCGATTGTAGCTGAGATAGGCGCCAGCGCCCCCTGCGACCCCGAAAGGGAATAAGCGGTAGAAAATGGATGGATGGATACTTTGTCGAAAAAACAGAAGCTAAAATGAAGAATTATATTAAAATGTATTTATTATTCCTTACAATAAAAAAAAAATACTTGAACATTGATTTAAATTGACAGGAAAGAAGAGGAAGGAATTGAAAAGGTAAAAAGGTGAATGTGTTTAACAATCCTAAAATCAATTTTAAGGTAGTTTTTTTTCTTCAAAAAATTGTCTTTCTGAAAGTTATAAGAAGCAAAGTAAAAAAATAAATGAATGTATTTAAACAAGTGAATACCAAGTCTTTAAAATATTTTCTTGGATTTTCAAATTCTATTTGAGTTTTGTCTCTCTTAGAATTAAAAAGGTCGAGCAAAGCGAGACCAGCTTGCTAGTAAATGAATACAATTTAAAGAATAGAGGCAGCTCACTGGTAAGTGCTGCTATTTGAG
This sequence comes from Nerophis ophidion, assembly GCF_033978795.1. Classification (NCBI taxonomy): domain Eukaryota; kingdom Metazoa; phylum Chordata; class Actinopteri; order Syngnathiformes; family Syngnathidae; genus Nerophis; species Nerophis ophidion. Next base: position 144,051 of record NW_026906952.1, read on the forward strand.
CTATTTTTAGAACAGGCCAGCGGGCGACTCATCTGGTCCTAACAGGCGACCTGGTGCCCGTGGGCACCGCGTTGGTGACCCCTGCTCTACAGTTTGCCTACCGGCAGAATCGGTCCAGTGAGGTTGCAGTCAACCCCGTCATCCACACCACCCTCACCCACGTAGAGGGCAAGGACACCTATGCCAGGCTATTATTCATCGACTACAGCTCTGCTTTTAACACGGTCATCCCACAAAAACTCACTGCTAAACTCCTCACTGTTGGTCTGACACCAACTCTCTGTGACTGGGTCCTGAACTTTCTCACAAACCGGCCCCAGTCAGTCAGTATCGGCAACCAGACATCAGGCACAAAGGTTCTAGGCATTGGGACCCCCCAAGGCTGCGTGCTGAGCCCCCTATTGTACACCCTCTTCACACACGACTGCCAAACACCACTGTCATCAAGTTTGCAGATGATACTACGTACAGAAGGGAGGTAGCGGAACTGGTGGCCTGGTGTAAGGATAATAATCTCTCCTTGAACACAGACAAGACCAAGGAGATGATGTACATAGGTGGGACAAAGGTGGACAGGGTGAAAACCTTTAAATTCCTCGGGACTCACATCAGCGAGGACCTCACCTGGGATCACAACACCCAACAAACAATAAAGAAAGGCCAGTAGTGACTGTATTTCCTAAGAAAGCTGAGAAAATTTGGCATGCCACCCAAAATTCTCAGCGACTTCTATAAAAGTATGGTTGAGAGTGTCCTTACCAGCTCAATCACGGTCTGGTATGGAAACTGTACTGCTAAGGACAGGAAGGCACTCCAGCGAGTGATTAAAACTGCTCAGTACATATCAGGAGCAGCCTTCCCCTCACTACAGGACATGTAGTCTACCAGGGCCACCAGGAGAGCACACATCATCATCAAGGACAGTACACAGTCTCTTCAGCCTCCTACCATCAGGCAGACCATACGGGAGCCTGAAATCCAGGACTACCAGACAGACAAACAGTTTTTACCCACAGGCCATCAGGCTTGTGAATGCTAACTTTTGAATGCCAGCTCCCCCCCAACCCTTTACTTTTGTCTTTTTGAACAAAAGACAGCTACAATGACCACCCCCTAACTGTGAACCATCACTGTAGACACGTTTCACCTTTGATCACTAAAGACACTTTAACTGCTGCTGTGACCCAAGGTCACCTCCATATTTATACTGTTGACTGTCAATCAGAATGTGCAATAATGTTATGTTACTTACTGTGTCTTGTATATACATTTTTATTTTTAGCTAAGTACCGTGTGACTTGTTGAAGGGTGGACTAGCAAAGTAAGATTTTCATTGTACGGCAAACTGTGTGTTTAACTGTGCATATGACAATAAACTATCTTGAATCTTCAATCAAAAAGTGATCTGATGTAATATTTTGATATTTACACATCGCATATTTACACACACGCATTTTACTAGAATGCCCTTATGACCATTAGCTCGGTTGGTAGAGTGGCCGTGCCAGCAACTTGAGGGTTGCAGGTTCGATTCCCGCTTCCGCCATCCTAGTCACTGCCGTTGTGTCCTTGGGCAAGACACTTTATCCACCTGCTCCCAGTGCCACCCACACTGGTTTGAATGTAACTTAGATATTGGGTTTCACTATGTAAAGCGCTTTGAGTCACTAGAGAAAAAGCGCTATATAATATAATTCACAATTCACAGATATATCAATATCAAGTACCTACTGTACTGTTTACTTGTTGAAATACTATTTTTAGAGCAAATATCTGCCGAAATGGCCACTTTGTTGCTGCCAAAAATGTATTTTAAATAATAGTTTGATATTGACACATCTCATCTCTGCTTATTTTACTAGAATACTCTAATGAGCATTATATATATATATATATATATATATATATATATATATATATATCAAGTACCTACTGAGATAAGGTGAGAAGCTCTGCCATCCGGGAGGAACTCAAAGTAAAGCCGCTGCTCCTCCACATGGAGAGGAGCCAGATGAGGTGGTTCGGCATCTGGGCATCTGGTCAGGATGCCACCCGAACACCTCCCGAGGGAGGTGTTTAGGGCACGTCCAACCGGTACGAGGCCACGGGGAAGACCCAGGACACGTTGGGAAGACTATGTCTCCCGGCTGGCCTGGGAACGCCTCGGGATCCCCCGGGAAGAGCTAGACGAAGTGGCTGGGGAGAGGGAAGTCTGGGCTTCCCTGCTTAGGCTGCTGCCCCCGCGACCCGATCTCGGATAAGCGGAAGAAGATGGATGGATGGAAGTACCTACTGTACTGTATACTTGTAGAAATACCCTTTACAAAGCTAAAATATACCGAAACAACCACTCTGCTGCTGCCAAAATTTGATTTCAAGTAATATTTTGATACTGAAAAATCTCCTCTCTGCATAGTTTACTAGAATACCCTTATGATAAAATAAGTGGGTTGTTCTTGTATAGCGCTTTTCTACCTTCAAGGTACTCAAAGCGCTTTGACACTATTTCCACATTTACCCATTCACACACACATTCACACACTGATGGAGGGAGCTGCCATGCAAGGCGCCAAACCAGCACCCATCAGGAGCAAGGGTGAAGTGTCTTGCTCAGGACACAACGGACGTGACGAAGATGGTACTAGGTGGGGATTGAACCAGGGACCCTCGGGTTGCGCACGGCCACTCTCCCACTACGCCACGCAGTCCCTATGAGCATTATGAGCATTACATCTATCAAAATCAAGTACCTACTGTACTGTTTACTTGTTGAAATACCCTTTTTAGAGCTAAAAAGTACCCAATTTGCCACTTTACTGCGACCAATTATTGATTCCATATGATATTAACAATAATAACAAAATTTTCAGAATAATTGTATATGAGTTCAGCGCCCCCCGCGACCCCAAAAGGGAATAAGCGGTAGAAAATGGATGGATGGAAGTTATGAAAAAACTTTGTGTTCCATTGAGTTCAGGTCCCCTGCTAGAAGACCAAAGCTGTCTTTCATCTTATCAAACAAAAGGCTTGTAAAACTCCACTGTCTGCGATGGGATGCAACATGGAGGTGTCGGTTTCTTTGATCTATTGACAGCCACAGGAAGACCTTTTCCTAACCTGAGATCTACAAAGCAGACCATTTCTTTAAACTGTTTACGACCGAGTGCAAAAGCTGCTTACGACCCCCCCCCCATCCCTTTAAAAACAGCTGCAGCTATGTAATCAGAAAAGGCCCACATAAAAGAGGAAGCGTGGAACTCCCTCGTCAAAGGGAGGCGTGGCGCATTGGGAGAGTGGCCGTGCGCACTCTCCCAAGGGTCACTGGTTCAAATCCCACGTAGTACCAACCTCGTTGTGTCCTGAGCAAGACACTTCACCCTTGCTCCTGATGGGTGCTGGTTGGCGCCTTGCATGGCAGCTCCCTCCATCAGTGTGTGAATGTGTGTGTGAATGGGTAAATGTGGAAGTAGTGTCAAAGCGCTTTGAGTACCTTGAAGGTAGAAAAGCGCTATACAAGTACAACCCATTTATCATTTATTTATTTAAAGCGTGGTGGGAAACTGTACGAAGTTGCAGCCCAGACGTTTCTCCTCATGAGCTAAATGGAATCCTGTCTCTGTTTGATTTCTTTGCTTCTTGTCTTGTCAAATAGATGTCATCGGTGTTTGAACCTGACAAGAATGTCAAAGCATTTCTCTAAAACACAATATTATACATTCTGAAAATGTAAACGATAGCAAGAATATACCTACACATTTCAGAAAATTTCGCTCGCAAACACTTTGTTTGGAAGATGTTTACTGCCTTTTTTTTGCCCTTTGAGACAAATGTGATTTAGGGCTGTATAAATAACATTGATTGATTGATTGATTGATACTGAACAAAAATGCTAAATAGCTAAAGAAAACTGTCACTGAACATCTTAGTGTGATGTCATTCTGTGACAGACAAATGGAACACAGTTTCCACATGGTGAGGACATTGATGGTCAGACTCACTGTCCTACGGATTACCTCAACTTCTGCCTAGACGTGACCTGCCCTGCTAAGACTGTTCAGTGCTACCCTAATGACAAACCCTGGGTAACACAGGAGGTTCAAGCTGTGCTCAACAAGAAGAAAGCTGCCTTCAGGAGTGGAGACAGGGAGGCAATGAGAGCAGCACAGCGGGAGGTGAGAGGACGCGTGAGGAAGACTAAGGACAGCTACAGGAAGAAGCTGGAGCAGAACAACATGATGGAGGTCTGGGAAGGTGTGAAAACCATCACAGGCCACAAGACAAAGACCAGAGCAGTAGGGGGGACAATAGAGAGGGCCAATGAGATGAAGAACTTCTTCAACCGGTTTAACCAGTACTGTTCTCCCCACCCCCCAATCCTCATTGCATCCACCCCCTTTTCTTCTCCCCCTCCCCAGCCATGGTTGCAACCCCCTCCTCCTCCTCCTCCTCCTCCACCAGACATTAGTCATCTCTGTGGACCAGGTCAGAGGTCAACTGAGGAAGCTGCATCATAGTTTCTGGTGCGCACAAGATACATATCTCAAAAAAATTGTACCTATGTCCCTTTAGGAGCTCTGTAATTTTTTAAATGATCAGCATGTCATCTTTTATGTGAAATTGTTATTCAAATAAAGATTGCAAAAAGGAAAACTATAGTAGTGACAACATGCAGGAACATAACTGACGTAAAACAAATAAAATGGAAGTGACCTTGTCTCTGCACACGCGTGCATTGATCATGTCTTCTTGAACCGATCGAGCAGGGATTCTAAAACTGTGGTACGTGTACCACTAGTGGTACGCGGGTATCACCTAATGGTACGCCAAATATTATTTCATTTTTGATGTACATTGTTTTATTTTCCAACATGCAAACACTGTGTTACTGTTCAAACTGTGTGTAATGTTACAGTAACTAAAATATTAAATATACTTGTTAAATAATGTGTCTTCCTTGTTATTAATGAATAATTAAGGCCTACTATGCTACTATATTTTAATGCTGTTCATGATGGTGGTACTTGGAAATCCAAGTATTTTTTGAGGTGGTACTTGGTGAAAAAGGTTTGACAACTACTGATGTAGTGAAGTTGTAAACTAAATTGGCAGCCACCATTTTGTTATACCCAAACAGCGTCTGCTCATACATCGCGCTTCCAACCAGATCCCGTTCTTTCCCCCGAGTTAGAAAGTTCCAGAACTGTTCACGTTATACCATCTCATCTCATTGTGCAACATGTGAATGTTTGAAGTGGAACTAAATGTGATCTCTGAAAGGGGTACACATTATTACCAAAGCAGGGCCCCCATCCACATATACAATACTACTACATATCGTATGAAAAACAACATTATTTTTGTTTTTTTAATTATAAGTGTGCCAAATCACCTCTATTTTAACATTATCTAGTGGAAATGACTGCTGTCTGATAATCACATTAATAACACAATAACAATCATGTGTCTGAGTACACCTATTGATAAATTATTAATCAAACACGTCATATTAATGATGAAATATAAAGTTAGTAAAGATGTGAGAGTAAGAAGTAAACAAACCTGTTCTGTGTAACACAACTTGAGGTTTTTGATGTGGTCGCTCCTTCTCCTCTTTAGTTGGACAAAGTTCCTCCTCGTACTCTGCTATGGTTCTTTCACACATTTTCACACAATCACAACACTTTACACTCACACTTGATCTTAACTAAGCGATGTGTTGATCAAATCCGCGTCTCTTTGTTAGCGGCTAACAAGCTAAGCTAACTAGCATGCTAAGCTAACTAGCGCGCTCAAACAAGGAGCAATCTAAGCGGGCCTAATAATGTCCAAAGTTGAGTGAGACGAGTGGAGTTGATGCTGACACGGAGGATGAATAAAGTGTAGTTAGTAGATGTGCCGAGGCTTAGAAGCGTGTGTGGAGTAAAGGAGGACTTTGCTGCGAAGAACATATCCTCCACGCATGCGTCACTTAGGGGCGGGGCCAACGAGTCATCGTGATGGGCAAGTCATGAACGATTCATTCTAAATGTATGTTTTCATGGTGTCTACACAAAAAAATCACGGCCACCAATGATCCATCCATCCCTTTATCGACTGTGTGTCCCTTTAGGGATGGCGGGGTGTGCTGGAGCCTATCTCAGCTGCATTCAGGCGGAAGTCGGCGTACACCCTGGACAGGTCGCCACCTCATCGCAGGGCCAACACAGATAGACAGACATGTATATAAACTGTATTTGACTTTAAATCTGATAAATATCATTCAACAACAACACAATTTGCAGACTGTAATTACTGGTTTGCTGGTTTTACTGGTGTAAATTATTATTGCCTATTGTGAGCGAACTGTGGTGCTGAATTTCCCCAGGGATCAAGAAAGTACTTCCTATTCTATTCTAAAATTCTTCATTCGAGAGATCACAACCATTGCAGCCATGCGTCCAAAACGTAACATCATCTTGCAGGGACATAAGGACACACAAAAGTAAAGTGTCTGTTGTTTTACAATGTAATAATCTATTTAAGAAGAAATGTTCAGAGAATACCTTTTTGTTTTAGTATTTATTGGAGGCCTCAAAAGACAAAGGCCGCCTGTTAACAGCAGAGTGTCAGTGAGGCACACACTCTCAGGAATGCATGGAGGAAAGGTTGGAGACAAGCGGGAAACTCTTAGTTATAGGCCATAAGGTGAACCAGGAAAAAGTGGCTAGAAAGTGATTTTCGTTCCTACGTCTGGGCACTACTCTTTTTTTGCCTACACAATGCCATTGTAGACATTAGGTTAAATGTTCTCCGCAAAATATCCTGGCAGTTTTTTTAAGAGCCATAAATGTATAAAAATAGGAATGATAAAAAAACGAAAATCTTATGCAGCTGTTTTTTCTTGTAAATATATTTACATTCATTCTGGAAACAGACTCTCTCTAACAAATTGACATTAATGCATATACCTAACATTTGATACAGGTATTTTAGCATTGGTATACTTTAATTTAAATTTAAACCATGAAACATATAAAACAAATGAAAAAAATGCTTCAAAGTAAGTGAATAGCAACCTGTACAATTGAACATACACATGGTACATTTTGCTTAACAATAATGTTTTATACATTAACATTTTCAGCAGATACTTTGTTGTAAGAGGAAGTAAAGAAATAAAATAAAATAAAGAACACTTTGGCCCAAAATGGCTGACAACAATCAAAATATCGAATAATGATGAAAAATGGAAATACACCAAAAACTGCATTACAGTTTAGAATCTGTACACAATATGGTATAAAAAAATGTTTACATGAACAAAACAATGTGTTTATGTCACAGCAGGTCTTGGGTATTTTTTTATATATTTGTTTTTATTATTTTGTCTTAACTTAGCACATTGTTAAAGCCATATCTCAAGAATTATTTGATAGATTTTCCTCAAATTTGGCACAAACTCAAACTATGATTATTATACATGTTAAGGTCAAGTGCACTGTAACCTCACATTCTATTTTTAAAGCATTTCACTTAAGTAACTAAAAAAAAAGAAATAGTAAAATACTCTGATGGATTTTTCTCAAATGGGGCAAAACTCAAATTTTTATTCGAGAACTAACTAAATAAGTGTGAATTTGCGTATTCTGAACGAGGGAGACATTGTTCATCTCTTAGCTTTCACTATCATCAGAACCTCCGACCTTTAGATGCAAAATACATAATGTCTCGACAAACAGATATCACTTTGGAGCGACAGCTGAGCAGCGCTGTTTGAAGTTGTGTACTCTTTTCAAAGATATGGAACTCTTTTCGAAGAAAATCTTTTGAAGACAAGAACAAAGTCACAGGCCAGCATGAAGTAAAGGTATGTAATATATGGCCATATAACAGTGTGTGCACACAAAGACAGCAACAAAAAATCCAATACATTGGTGGTTAATATTCAATGTTATTGAACCCGATAGTGGGTATTTTCCAGGAGGTTTTGTGCATGACTGCAACCCGTTTGTGGGTACATTTCATATACAAGGTGATGTTTTATAATTCCTTGTCCAAGCCCGTTCGTGGGTGAGGTTTTGGTTTGAACAAATGCAAATGAATAATTGCAGTTTTGATGTTTGGTGTTTTGAGTGACATTAACAAGGTTTCCATATATTTGATCTGATTTTGAATTGTGGGTTGTGCATAATCATGGATCCTGGGAAAGGAAAATACAATGCTTTGGAAATGCATGATCATGTGTTAATGGAGTCAAAAGTAACGCATTCAATGTGTGATACAATTAAAGGTCAAATGGAACCCTCACAGGCTGAACCGTCAGAAATGATTGAAAATCAGTCACAACCTGCAGAGATGGAAAAACAGGTGGACACAGATCATACTTACCAACACTCCTGGATTTTCCGGGACACTCCCGAAATTCAGCGCCTCTCCCGAAAACCTCCTGGGACAATTTTCTCCCGAAATTGAGGCGGAGCTGGAGGCCACGCCCCCTCCAGCTCCATGCGGACCTGAGTGACGTGTATAAAGAGCGTGTCTGCCCAATGATGTTATAACTGTAAAATGATCGAGGGCGAGTTATTGGTTTCTTATGTGGGTTTATTGTTAGGCAGTTTCATTAACGTCCTCCCAGCGCGGTAAAACAACATACAACAACAGCAGTCCGTTTTCGTCTACCGTAAAGCAGTTCGTCTGCCAAACAGCATTGTTGTGAAACTCTTAAACAGGACAATACTGCCATCTACTGTACATGCATATGGTTAGAAAAAGGATGTACGATTCAACCCTTAACTCAACAATGAGTAGATGAGTGTTGTGTGTGTGTAAATGTGTAAATAAATGAACACTGAAATTCAAGTATGTATTTATATATATATATATATATATATATATATATATATATATATATATATATATATATATATGTGGTGTTTTGTGTTGTGGTTTGTGCAGCACTTTGAGACACGAGTGATTTAGGGCTATATAAATAAACATTGATTGATTGATTGATTGATTGATATATATGAAATACTTGACTTGGTAAATCTATGAATCTAGCGGTAAATATACTCCTTCCCTCTTAACCACGCCCCGCCCCGACGATGCCCCCCACCCCCACCCCCCACCTCCCGAAATCGGAGGTCTCAAGGTTGGCAAGTATGACACAGATCAAACATCTGATGTAAAAAAAAAAACGCACAGTGAAAATGACACCAAAAGCCCTAATGCACAGAATTGAAACAGTTGAGAAGGAGAGGAGATCTAAATTAAACAAGGCAAGCAACATGCAGAAACATATCATGGAAATGATGGAAAATGGAGAGGACAAAATGGACGTGCAATCTGCTTTCACCAAATATCTCAATGTTATAAAGGAAACCGCAAGTGCACACACATCCCTCCTACCAATTCTACCAACAGAGGACCAAATCAATCACGACATATGGTACAAAGCCAAATTAATCAATCTACATGAATTCATTGAGCATGTTAACACCTGGATAAAAACACCAACCCTGGAAAATATGGAGGATTTCGAAAACGAAATTAATCCAAATGACAGCATTAGTAATATAAGTCACAAATCACATGGGAGTCCCACACGGTCTGGTTCTAGTAATTCTAGAACCTCCTCAGTTCGCAGACAGGCAGAGGCCGACAGGGCTGCCCTCGCTGCCTTGGAAGAGGAGGAGGAAAAGATAAAAAAGAAATTGGAAGAGGAGAGGGAAAAAATCCGAAAGAAAAAGGAAATGATGGACCTGCATGCTCAATTGGCAGCTGCTGATGCAAAATTAGCAGCTTTAAAAGCTTCCAGCCTTCATGCTTCCTCACACACAGCATCTGATGGCATGAGCTCCTACTTAAAAAGAACCAAGGAACCAGCAGTCACTCTCAACCCCCAGGCTCAAGACTATCAACCCCTCACACAGCAGCAGTCAAGCCAAGCTTTACCAACACAGTCCATCCAACATCCATCTGAGCAACTACAAATATCAATCAATCAATGTCAATCAATGTTTATTTATATAGCCCTGTGGAGATCCTCGTCCTGGATCCTCCATTCCCTCCACGGAAACACCACGCCTGGTTCAGTGGTTACACACTTTTTATTTCTTTACAAGTTATTTTTGTGCTCAATGTCTCTTTCAGCTTTTCAGCTCTCAATGACATGCGTTTCTCCTGATCTCCTTCGTCTGGCTCTCACTCCTCAATCGCCAGCCCCTCTCATGGTTTCCAACGCTGCTGATAAAGGAAACAGGTGATTAGATAACTCGTCCCAGCTGAGGTATCTGCTCACCTGATTGTATTTAATATTCATACTCTATACCTTCTTTCTCTCATTTTCTATCTGTTTTCACCTTCATTCTCTCCTTTTCTCCCCATTTTTACTTTTATTCTCAACTTTTCTCTCAATCTTTGTCAATCCAATCCAATCCAATCCACTTTATTTATATAGCACATTTAAACAACAAGAACGTTTCCAAAGTGCTGCACAGCCATGTTAAAAACAATATTAAAAAAACTATTTTATGTTCCACCAATGACTGAATAAAAACACAAAATAAATAAATATAAAACCAATATAAAAACAATATAAAAACAAAATATGATTAAAAACAATTTTAAAGGGTAAAAGCAATTAAAACAGTAAAATAGAAATCAAAATGTATAAAAAACACAGAGGACAACAGAGGACAGAGGACCACACAACTCACATAGTTTTAAAAGCCAAAGAATAAAAGTGGGATTTAAGACGAGACTTAAAACACTCCACTGTGGAAGCAGTTTGAACATGGAGGGGCAGAGTGTTCCAGAGCTTAGGGCCGACCACAGAGAAGGCCCTGTCTCCCCTGGTCTTAAGTCTGGTCTTGGGCACCATGAGCTGGAACTGGCTCTCGGACCTCAGAGCGCGCGCAGGAGTGTAAATTTGGATGAGGTCCGATGGTCCCAAGTCAGTGAGGGCCGGACCAAAAACTAAAATTTCCGTTTTTCCCTCATTCATTATTAAAAAATTCTGGGCTAACCAAGCCTTGACGTGGCATAGACAGTTAAGAAGGGGTGTCAGGGGGCCGTGGCTTTTTGAAATCGGCATATAAATTTGGCAGTCATCTGCATAAAAGTGATAAAACACTCCATGTTTCTTAAAAATATCTCCAAGAGGAAGGAGATAAAGAGCGAACAGGATGGGGCCTAAAATAGATCCTTGGGGGACACCACAGTAAAGCGGGGCAGAAGAGGAGGTGGCGTCTCCCAGCCTGACAGAGAAGGACCTCTCAGACAGGTAAGATCTGAACCACTGTAACGCAGTCCCCCTGACACCCACACAGTCTCTCAGGCGCTCTAAAAGAATTGTGTGGTGGACTGTGTCAAAGGCAGCTGTAAGATCTAAAAGCACTAAAATGGCAGAGCTGCCAGAATCAGACATTAAAAACAAGTCATTAAAAACCTTTAAAAGTGCAGATTCAGTACTGTGCAAAGCTTTGTATCCAGACTGAAATGGATCGAAAGTGCTATTTTCATCTAAAAAAGGATGCAGTTGTGCCAGAACACATTTCTACAAAATCTTTGACACAAAAAGTAATTTGGAAATGGGCCGATAATTTGACAAACTTGTCGGATCAAGACCTGTTTTTTTAATCAAAGGCTCAACAACAGCTCTTTTACAAAGGGAGGGGACACAGCCAGAAATCAAGCTGCTGTTGATGATGTTCCTAACAGACAAATCAATAGTGTCCCAGATTTCTTTAAAAAAGCGAGGGGGGACTGAGTCTGTGGGACATGACGAGGGTTTTAGCTTGCCGACTATTCCTGTAAGTTCAGGCATGGACACAGGCTCAAAGTGACAGAACACAGTCGAGCACTGAGTGGCCACATTAAAACTTAATGGAAAACGAGAAAGATTTGCCAGAATAGAAGCAACCTTATGATTAAAAAAGAAGAGAAATTTTTCACAAGTTTCACTTGTCAACTCCAGTGAAGTGGCTGGATTCGGTTTAAGAACATTACTAATAGTATTAAAAAGAACACGTGGCTTACTGATGCTATTTAAAATGAAGTCCGACAAATATTTTGTTTTCTCAGCTTTAACCACACTTGGATAATTTCGACAGTTTTCTTTTAAAATTTGATAGGAGACTTCCAAGTGATCCCCTTTCCACTTGTGCTCCGCCCTTCGCCACTCACGCCGAGCTGTGCGTGTGCTTTCATTGAGCCAAGGCTCCTGTTTTAGTTTGGGACGTATAGCTCTGAGGGGCGCTATACTATCCAGAATCTTAGAACATGTCGAAAGAAAAGAGCACATCAATTGTTGAGTGTCTGCAGGGTGTGATATACTCTGCATGGACAAAGGAGAAAAGGCGGCTGCGGTGTCAGACCTAATAACACGCGCATGACGCACGGCAAGCGGCTTTACATCAGGTTCAAAAGTTAAATCAAACATAACAGGACTGTGATCACTGAACACCGCATCACCAATAACAACATTGTCAACAATAAAACCATAAGACAGTATGAGGTCTAGTGTATGCCTGCGTTCATGTGTAGAACCACACACAGACTGTACAAAGTTAAAAGAGTCAATGACATTCAGGAAGCTCCTGGATAAAGGTTCGTCTGGGCAGCAGGTGTGAATATTAAAATATCCAACAATTAAGACACGATCGTATTTGGGCAGGATTTCGGCCAGAAATTGAGAAAAGTCATTTATAAAGTCTTTGTGGTACTTGGGTGGTGGATATACGACGACACACAGGACGACACCAGAAAGACCCAGTTCAAACATGCATAGTTCCAAGCTTGAAAAGGAGGATTGCAGGCGGATCTGACGGCATTTAAAGTCATTTTTAAAAACCACTGCTAATCCTCCTCCTTTTCGGCCGGACGACCGCGGAGAATTAAAATAGGAACACTCCGGAGGCAGAAGTTCATTAAGAGTGGCGGACTCACCGACTCTCAGCCAGGTTTCTGTCAAACAGAGGAGGTCCAGTCCGCGGGAGACGAATAAATCCTTCAGGATAAATTTTTTGTTGGTCAATGATCTTGCGTTCACAAGACTGAATTTAACGGGGGCCGGCTCGTCCAAGGCCGCTGCTAATCCAGGTGGGGCCTGACACAGAGCCCGCAGGTGGCGGGAATTCACGCCGCGTCTTCGGGGGCGGGGCCAGCAGGAGCGAGGCGGGTGACCTTCCCCCTGCAGACCGACAACAGGCACAATCCAGGACCCGGGGGGATCCAGCGAACGCGGGTGCAGGAAGAGACCAGGTACCGGACCATACTTCCTTCGGGAAGCCACGGAAAGGCGGGCCAGGAGTGCCCTAACTCTCACCAGCTGGCCGCCACGTTTGCCGGGGCGCCGGTGGCGCTTTCGCCGGGTGGGAGGAGCCAGTGGGCGAAAAAGGAAAGGAGGAATCCGGCCAGGTGAGAACGCTAACTTGGACGTCGAAAAACCAACGTCCAAGATGATCATGTCCGTGTGAGAGGGACACAGATCCAACAGCGTTTGGCGATCATACACCAACAGTGAGTTGACAGGGACAACAAAAAACGTGAACAGCACAAAAACAAACAGAACTGACAGAGAGAGACGGCAGGCCACAGCACACACTGGCGCCATCTTGGATTTTCCCATCTTGCAATTCAACATCACAGTCGTATCTATGTTAATAGAACCCAGTTGTAGCTGGGACGCAATGTCTTTAATCTCCCTTCTAGTAAGTTAAATGTTCTTTTAAAGACATTCATAAAGCCATTTGCCGAGTGAGTGGAGCTCCTGGAAGGAGTCCCTTGTCGGGTTCGCGATGCTACTGTACTAAACAAAAATTTAGGATCGTTTTTATTAAGGCTGATGAGATTTGAGTAAAAATTAGCTTTAGCTAAGGTAAGCATGCGTTTATAAGTTATTAAACTATCACTCCATGCTTGATGGTGCACCTCAAGTTTAGTCGTGCGCCATTTGCGTTCCAGCTTCCTACATGATCATTTCTGAGCTCATTGAACTGTTTAATATATGAATATTAAAAACATGTTTGGTGTATGAGTATTAATTAAATAACTGTTTAATATATGAATATTAAAAACTTGTTTAGTGTTGTAAGCTTTCTACTCACATAGATCCGCTGGAAGCCAGTTGCTCGGGTTGAGAGAAGTTTTTAATCCCACAATTTGCAATACAGGTCAGTGGCCACTTTTCAGTCGCTCAGTTTTGTCTTACACAGTTCTCTTGACTTCTCCGTCTCTCCAGTCTGAACTCCACTGCTGCACTCGGCCGCTCACTTTTAAGGACAACAGATGATTAGTCTAACACGTACCACCTGCGCCAACTAATCATCTGACAGCTGTGTCTCTCAGCCAGCACATGCCACGCCCCCGTCTGAGGGTGCACTGTCTCCAGTCACCCAGACGGGGTCGCTGACTTCCACTCTAACTGTGCGCTAATCACAATCCTCCTCCACAAGTGTATAAATAATTGATATATATAGATTAAATATATATACATGCGACTTGTCCAGGGTGTACCCTGCCTTCCGCCCGATTGTAGCTGAGATAGGCGCCAGCGCCCCCCGCGACCCCGAAAGGGAATAAGCGGTAGAAAATGGATGGATGGATGTATATATATATAAATATATATAGAGAGAGAGAGAGTGAGAGAGAGACAGAGAGGGAAAGAAGAGATAGAGAGAGAGAGAGCGAAAGCGAGAGAGAGAGAGAGAGAGAGAACCGGACTTATGAAGAGGGAATGTGCGCCCTCCTGTGGACTTCTGCTGCAACTGCACACACAAAGTAATTCATTACTTCCAAGTGTGCCTTATTTAGTGTCCCAGACTTCCAATTTGTCTTTTACATGTTTAGTGTATAAGTATTAATTAAAAAACGGTTTAATATATGAATATTAAATACATGTTTAGTGTATAAATATTAAATACATGTTTAACATATATATATATATATATATATATATATATATATATATATATATTAGGGCTGGACAACGATTAAAAATTTTAATCGAAGTTAATCGCACTATTTCCTCTGATTAATCGTGATTAACTGCATTGTATACGCAAAGCCCAATAATGAATTCAAAAGTAGTGTGTAGTGCACCTTTATTGGAATATTCTCTCACATGAACAAAAGCGCCAAAACATTTGTTGTGCAAACACAATTTAAATCAGTTCTTGTTAAACAGTAGCAGTTAAATAGCATATTTTATGAAAATCAACTCAAAAAATGTAAATACAAACATTTAAGCTTATTGCCACTGCCAGGGTATTTAAGTTATCCTGTTTGTTATGGAAAATAAATATAATCTACATACAAATCTCTGAGCCACAATCATAACATCTGAACAGGCAATTTCTGAGGTAACAGCAGAAACATTTTTTTTAGCAGGGATCTTATGTTTAAAAAACCTATATTATAGGTAGTGGGCTGTTTTAGGGGATTTTTGATCAAATTATCCGTAGTAGCAATATTAATAATGTTATGTTTATTCTGCGTAGTGCACTTAAAATAATTATGACCATATCTAGGAATTGATATGATGGGAATTTTCCGATTGTTTGCTTGGTGCTTTGATAAACTGAACGCATCATATACATGGTACTATATTGTGATGTTATGAGCCAGGGAAAAAAAGAACTACCCTACCCAGCATGCAACAGGAGTGAGGAGCATGCGCGGTAGCCCGGTATAGGTTGTGTGTCGCCATGACAGCATCTTGTATGTTGTGATATGCAGACTCTGAAAGCAAACGTTAAGAACTCAGCCAACACTCCTGGTCTGCATTATTCATAAATAGACAGACAACACATATACTCCGCTGCTTCACAGGCCGCTGGATGTAGCCGGCAAAGTATTCCCATGCTAGCTAGCCAGTCTAGCAAGCACGCCTCATTCAGTCCAAAACGGCCCGATCTATCCACATTCAGAATTGTCTGGCGGTCGTAAGTGATCCCGGAGTGACCACGCTGTAAGCCAGCCAGGAAATTTGCAGAATTGTCCGGTGTTTTTGCCAAATGTTCCATCTTTACCAAGAGCCCCTCCACGCCGGGCGACGCCATCTTGTTAAGAAAAGGCGTTAACAAAATAAAAGCATGTAAACAACATACGCAAATGTGCAATAAAATAATTGTCGGTGTTAATAGATTGATGAGTTAACTCATAATTAACGCATTAATTTGCCCAGCCCTAATATATATAATATATATATAGAGAGAGAGAGAGAGAGTAAGACATGTTAAATACATGTTTAGCGTATAAATGAAATATATATACATATATATATATATATATATATATATATATATATACACATATATATATATAAAGAGAAAGGGAGAGAGAGAGAGAGAGAGAGAATGAGTGAGAGAGAGAGAAAGAGAGAGAGAAAGACAGAGAGAGAGAACCAGACATATGAAGAGGGAACGTGCGCCTTCCTGTGGACTTGTTTATTGTATAAATATTAAATACATGTTTAGCGTATAAATTAAATATATATACATATATATATATATATATATATAGAGAGAGAGAGAGAGAGAGAGAGAGAGAACCAGACTTATGAAGAGGGAACATGCGCCCTCCTGTGGACTTCTGCTGCAACTGCACACACAAACAAATTCATTACTTCCAAGTGTGCCTTATTTAGTGTCCCAGACTTCCAATTCCTCCTTTACATGTTTAGTGTATAAGTATTAATTAAACAACTGTTTAATATATGAATATTAAGAACTTGTTTAGTGTAAAAATATTAAATACATGTTTAGTGTATAAATTAAATATAAATATATATATGTCTATATATATAGAGAGAGGGGCTTCACGGTGGAAGAGGGGTTAGTGCGTCTGCCTCACAATACGAAGTTCCTGCAGTCCTGGGTTCAAATCCAGGCTCGGGATCTTTCTGTGTGGAGTTTGCATGTTCTCCCCGTGAATGCGTGGGTTCCCTCCGGGTACTCCGGCCTCCTCCCACTTCCAAAGACATGCACCTGGGGATAGGTTGATTGGCAACACTAAATGGTCCCTAGTGTGTGAATGTGAGTGTGAATGTTGTCTGTCTATCTGTGTTGGCCCTGCGATGAGGTGGCGACTTGTCCAGGGTGTACCCCGCCTTCCGCCCGATTGTAGCTGAGATAGGCGCCAGCGCCCCCCGCGACCCCAAAAGGGAATAAGCGGTAGAAAATGGATGGATGGATATAGAGAGAGAGAAAGAGAGAGAGAGGGAAGAGAGAGAGAGAGAGAGAGAGAGAGAGAGAGAGAGAGAGAGAACCGGACTTATGAAGAGGGAACGTGCGCCCTCCTGTGGACTTCTGCTGCAACTGCACACACAAACAAATTCATTACTTCCAAGTGTGCCTTATTTAGTGTCCCAGACTTCCAATTCCTCCTTTACATGTTTAGTGTATAAATATTAATTAAACAACTGTTTTATAAATGAATATTAAGAACTTGTTTAGTGTATAAATATTAAATACATGTTTAGTGTATAAATTAAATATAAATATATATATGTATATATATATAGAGAGAGAGAGAGAGAGAGAAAGAGAGAGATAGAGCGCGAGAGAGAGAGAGAGAGAGAGAGAGAGAGAGAGAGAGGGGGGTGGTGGGGGGGACCAGACTTTTTAAGAGGGATTGTGCGCCCTCCTGTGGACTTCTGACGCAACTGCACACACAAACAAATTCATCACTTCCAAGTGTGCCTTATTTAGTGTCCCAGACTTCCAATTCCTCCTTTACATGTTTAGTGTATAAGTATTAATTAAACAACTGTTTAATATATGAATATTA
The DNA here is from genome assembly GCF_033978795.1 of Nerophis ophidion. NCBI lineage: Eukaryota > Metazoa > Chordata > Actinopteri > Syngnathiformes > Syngnathidae > Nerophis > Nerophis ophidion. The sequence continues at coordinate 161,820 of NW_026906952.1, forward strand.
AAAACTTTTTTAGTGTATAAATATTAAATACATATTTAGCATATAAATATATATATATATATATATATATATATATATATATATAGAGAGAGAGAGAGAGAGAGAGAGAGAGAGAGAGAGAGAAGAGAGAGAGAGACAGAGAGAGAGAGAAGAGAGAGAGAGAGATGTGATTCATGACAATTTCCCCAGACTTCAACACAATAGTTTAAATATGACATAATAAATGAATGAAACAATAACAGCAGAGCATTGGTGTTCAATAAATGACATGATCTCCTCATCATTCCAACACATTTAGCAACTTTTGCCCTCAGGTATTTTAACCATGAGATATTTTCCTCTATTATTACTCCTAAGAAATAATTTTATTGAATATATTCTATTGGTATATCATCAATAACAATCCTGATTGGTATATTACTTTTGCAATTGCTAAAGAGCATTATTTTGGTCTTCTTTAAATTCAGAGACAATTTGTTTGTATTAAACCAAGTTTTTAGCTTCATCATCTCCTCAGTTACAGAAGTCAGAAGTTGCTTCACGTGGTCACCTGCACATGTAATTGTTGTATCGTCAGCAAAGAGGATGAACTCCAGCAGTGTTGATACTTGACATATTTTGTTGATATATATAATGAATAGTGTGGGTACCAGTATGGACCCCTGGGGGACTCCACAGTTATGTTCATGAGTGTAGATTGATGTTGGTCCATCTGAACAATCTGCTGTCTCTCATTTAAGTAGCTCTCCAGCCATTTCCCTGCCAATCCCCTTATGCCATAGTTTTCCAGTTTATTTACCAAAATCTGGTGGTCAATGGTATCGAAAGCCTTTTGCAGGTCAATAAAAATTCCTATAACAAATTTGTTCTTCTCGATACCATTAGTAATGTACTCTATTAAGTCAATTAGCGCTAATGAAGTTGAACTATTTGGTCGCAACCCATATTGACAATCGGATAATAATTTGTGCTTTTCAATGAAGCCACGAAGTCTATTATCGAATAATTTTTCCAATATGTTTGATAACTGTGGCAGAAGGGAGATGTGCCAGTAATTTGTGAAGTGGTGTTTGTCTCCAGATTTGACGATGGGGATGACTTTTCAGAGTTTCATTGGTGAAGGAAATTGTCCAAGTCGAAAAGATGAATTGCAGATGTGTGTGAATGGTTTGATGATTTCTTCTGCTACGTTCCAGACCGTCCTCATGTCGAGGTCATAGATGTCACGTGATGTTTTGTTCTTGTTTTTCTGAATAACCTCCAAGACTTCCTTTTCGACAGTCGGAGTAAGGAACATCGAATAAGGATTTTTTTCAATAAATTCCATGGGCTGTTCATCATTAATTAGGATTTTTTTTGCCAGCTTAGGCCCAATATTAACAAAAAACATATTGAAGCCGTCAGCAATCATCTTCTTGTCACTTATGATTTGGTCGTTCTCAACAAAAAACTCGGGATAACAAGGACTGTTTGAACCATGCCCAATAATTGTATTTAATACCTTCCAAATTCCCTTTGTATCATTTTTCTTTTGGATTAATAGTTTGCTGGTGTATTCTTTCCTGCTTGCTCTTAATATGCTAGTTAATTTATTTGTATGTGTTTTGTACTTTTGTTCAGTTTCTATGGTTTGATGCCTATAGAAAAGTCCTAAATAAATAATTGTTCTTTTTGCAAGCGTTCGCAAGCCCTTTGGTTATCCATGGAGTTTTTTTGGAGTTAATTATAGTGCATTTTTTGATGGGGCAGAGTGTATCATAAAGTCAGAAAAAAATGTCATGAAATAAATTACAAGCTGCATTTATATCTGACGTTTGAAAAACAGAATCCAAGTTTTGTTTCGCTAAATCATTTTTAAGTGCTGGTAATGATCGTTCAGTTGTGGCTCTTCGATAATATTCACTAATTCCAGGTTTGGATGTTTTGCAGTTATTATTGTACACCATGAACACTGGTAAATGATGACTGAGGTCACTCACTAACAAGCCTCCAGTTACAGTCTGATCCACAATGTTACAGAATATGTTGTCAATAAGTGTGCTGCTGTGTGTTGGGATTCCTGTGGCTGGTGTAATCAGTGGGAATAAGCCCATGCAGAACATGCTGTCAATAAATTCTGCGCTGTGTTTGTGTTTATTAGGATTCAAAAGGTTAATATTTAAGTCACCGCATACTATATATTTTTTGTTCCTTTTAAATAATTTTTCCATCCATTCATTAAATATTTTCAAGTCGGATTCTGGTGTTCTATAAACGCAGCTTACAATAATGTGTTTCCTATTTGAAAATGATAATTCCACAGTGACGCATTCAAAGAGTTCCTCAACAGCTAAACACATATCATTTACAATACTACAGTTGATATTTTTGTCCACATACAGAGCCACACCTCCTCCTCTCTTAGTTTTACGGTTGGTGCAAAACATTTCATACCCATTTAATTCAAACTCATTACATGTCTTCTCATTCATCCATGTCTCTGAAATACCTATAATATTAAATGGAGATTTGAATTGACTCAAGTAGTCCTGGATATCATCAAAATGAGAGTATAGACTCCTGCTATTAAAATGTACCAGAGATATGTTATCATCTTGCATAAATGTTTTATCAAATGTGACATCAGTATAATATAAACAATAATTGATGGTCTTTTGAGGAGCATTTCTATCTGGATCCATTCCTCTCATTAATCTTTGTGATTTGCAGTTGATGTGGTCAGAAAAATGGATTGATTCCAAATTTTGGGAGTTCATCAAATCTTCATTCTCCTCTATTTCAGAGGGGAATTCACTATCAGAACTATACATATCGAGTTATTTCAGGAACATGAAAAAAGGAAGAGGGTGTGAGAACAACTTTAAAATGCAAAAATAGTTTCCTAACTAATTCCCCAATCTGCTGGATTGTCAAAAAAGTGTTGTTGGGAGCCTTTGGAGAGTTTGATAGTTGCTCAATAGATGAGAAAGGCTTCAAAGACAGCTTTTCGAGCGCTGTACATCGTGGAGAGCAGGGTCGTCTCAGCTTGGCCGTCGCGTCACTGTAGTCACTGTAGTCACTGTAGTCACTGTAGTCACTATGGTCACTGTGGTCACTGTAGTCACTGTAGTCACTGTAGTCACTGTATTCACTGTAGCCACTGTAGTCACTGTAGTCACTGTAATCACTGTAGTCACTGTAGTCACTGTAGTCACTGTAGTCACTGTAGTCACTGTATTCACTGTAGCCACTGTAATCACTGTAGTCACTGTAGTCACTGTAGTCACTGTAGTCACTATGGTCACTGTAGTCCCTGTAGTCACTGTATTCACTGTAGTCACTGTATTCACTGTAGTCACTGTAGTCACTGTAGTCACTATGGTCACTGTGGTCACTGTAGTCACTGTAGTCACTGTAGTCACTGTAATCACTGTAGTCACTGTAGTCACTGTAGTCACTGTATTCACTGTAGCCACTGTAATCACTGTAGTCACTGTAGTCACTGTAGTCACTGTAGTCACTATGGTCACTGTAGTCCCTGTAGTCACTGTATTCACTGTAGTCACTGTATTCACTGTAGTCACTGTAGTCACTGTAGTCACTATGGTCACTGTAATCACTGTAGTCACTGTAGTCACTGTAGTCACTGTAGTCACTGTAGTCACTGTAATCACTGTAGTCACTGTAGTCACTGTAGTCACTGGGGTCACTGCAGTCACTGTAATCACTGTAGTCACTGTAGTCACTGTAGTCACTGTAGTCACTATGGTCACTGTAGTCACTGTAATCACAGTAGTCACTGTAATCACTGTAATCACTGTAGTCGCTGTAATCACTGTAGTCACTGTAGTCACTGTAATCACTGTAGTCACTGTAGTCACTGTAGTCACTGTAATCACTGTAATCACAGTAGTCACTGTAGTCACTGTAGTCGCTGTAATCACTGTAGTCACTGTAGTCACTGTAATCACTGTAGTCACTGCAGTCACTGTAGTCACTGTAATCACTGTGATCACAGTAGTCACTGTAGTCACTGTAATCACTGTAGCCACTGTAGTCACTGTAGTCACTGTAATCACTGTAGTCACTGTAGTCACTGTAATCACTGTAGTCACTGTAGTCACTGTAATCACTGTAGTCACTGTGGTCACTGTAGTCACTGTAGTCACTGTAATCACTGTAGTCACTGTAGTCACTGTAATCACTGTAGTCACTGTAGTCACTGTAGTCGTTGTAGTCACTGTAGTCACTGTAATCACTGTAATCACTGTAGTCACTGTAGTCACTGTAATCACTGTAATCACTGTAGTCACTGTAGTCACTGTAATCACTGTAGTCACTGTAATCACTGTAGTCACTGTAGTCACTGTAATCACTGTAATCACTGTAGTCACTGTAGTCACTGTAATCACTGTAATCACTGTAGTCACTGTAGTCACTGTAATCGCTGTAATCACTGTAGTCACTGTAATCACTGTAATCACTGTAGTCACTGTAGTCACTGTAGTCACTGTAGTCACTGTAATCACTGTAATCACTGTAGTCGCTGTAATCACTGTAATCACTGTAGTCACTGTAGTCACTGTAGTCACTGTAGTCACTGTAATCACTGTAGTCACTGTAATCACTGTAGTCACTGTAGTCACTGTAGTCGCTGTAGTCGCTGTAGTCACTGTAGTCGTTGTAGTCACTGTAGTCACTGTAGTCACTGTAGTCACTGTAGTCACTGTAGTCACTGTAGTCACTGTAGTCACTGTAGTCCGGGGCAAAGCCAACGGAGTTCCCGGAGAGCTGAAGAGGATGTTTTTCTAGCCTGGTTGAGGATGCGGTCCTTATCCATGTACCGTAGACACCTGACAATCATGGTCCTGGGACGGGCAGATTGGAGCGGGGGGCCCTCATGAGCTCCGGAGGACGAGCAGCCAAGGCAGGGAACCACTTGGGGATGTTGGCGGGCAGGTAAGACAGCGTGTTATTTCCTTCTTCGCCTTCCTTCATGTCAATTATTCTAATGCTTCTGTCCTCCAGATCTGTCATTTTTTTCTCAATCTGTGTGAGCCTTCTGGTGAACTTGAGCATAGTGTCCTCATTGCTATGGACTGGTGTTTCAATAGAAGACACTTCATTGCGGACAGTTTCTATGTCGGCAGCGTGCTTGGATAAAGTATCTTGAATTGACCCAAGTTGATCCTCCAATCGCTGGAATCGCTTTTGGGATCTAACCTCAGCCTCATTGAAACATTTCCTGAGTAGAGTCTCAAGGTAGGCCTCAGTGACGACGGATGTTTGAGACGAGGACGATCCTGATTCCATTGTTGCCTTTTTCATTGAAATTTGTAGCATGTGTGCGAAAAATGAGGAAAGTGGTGTTCATAAAAGAAAAAAAAAAGTTATGGCAGAAATCCAAGTAGCTTAGAGTTTTTTTTAGAGCATGCACAGGGGAGCTTCAGTTTTCAACTTGCTCTACTCCGCCATCTATTAAATATTCCAAATATCATTTTCTTCTTATTAGTCAAATATCAAATGAGTAAACATTTGAAAGCAATAAGTAAACAAACCTGTTTTGTGTAACACAACTTGATGTTTCGTGAAAACAGCGTCCAGTAGTTGTTTGTTCTCCTCTTTTGTTCTAGAAAGTTCCGCCTCGTATTCTGTTATCGTTCTTCCTAACACTACAAATATTTCTTCAACGGCAGCAGTTAGTCGCTGATCCACCAACGCTCTCAACATTTGTAATGTAGACATTTTCACACAATCACAACACTTTACTCTCACACTTGATCTCTACTTAGCGATGTGTTGATAACTTCTGTGTCTTCTGTTAGCAGCTAACAAGCTAAGCTAACTAGCCAGCTAAGCTAACTAACAAGCAAAGTTAGCACGAGAAGCGGCACAGTGCTTCGAGCGCATCGAGACAAATATATTCTTGAATAAAGAATCAAAGATGTATTTTATATGACATAAATATTTAAAACTGGAAAATAAATAGTAAGACTGACTTATTAGCGTCCTGCTCACGTCTTTCTGCGTCATTGTGCTTTCACGACAGTTAGCACACTTGACGTTACAAGGCAGGACTGCTCTATAATATTTTATTGAAATACTTGTACCTCTTCTATATTTTCTCCATATATTTTAATTTGGAGCTTGTTTTGTACTTTCCTCTTTGTAAAATGTATGACTTTTGTCTTTCCAACAGAGAATCTTAAACCCCAAGCCGTCCCCCAGTCTTGAACATTATTTACCGCTTTTTGAATCTTCTTTTCAACATGATGTGTATTTCTACCTCTCTTCCACATCACTCCATCATCACAAACAATGCCACCTCCACTAACCCTTCCACTTCACTAAAAACTTCATTTATCATGATGGAAAATAGTACTGGACTTATTATACTCCCTTGTGGGGTCCCATTTTCCACTTTGTATTCTCTGCTATATTCATTCTCTATTTTTACTAATAATGTTCTACTTGTTAAAAAGTATTTTATCCATCTGTACATTCTTCCTCTAATCCCAATCTTATTTAGTTTCATCAGCAACCCCTGTTTCCACAACATATCATACGCTTTCTCTATGTCCAAAATACCGCAATTATACTTTCTTTATTTATTTGTCCTTTTCTAATTTCCTCTTCCAGCTGCACTGCTGCTCCTTTCTGTTTCTTGCTTTCCCAAATACACTTTGGTAGTTTGTTATTATTTCTTTTGACTCTAAATAATATACGAGCATTAATCATTTTTTCCCATTACTTTGCCCAAATTTGAGGTCAATGCTATCGGCCTATAATTTCCTGCCTCTTCCGGATCTTTCCCTGGCTTGCATATTGGAATTATTACAGCTTCTTTCCACTCGGCTGCTCATTTTCCTTCTTCATATTTCCTGTTATATCATTTCAAGACCACTTCTTTGCCGATACTACCTAAGTTTTTGACCACCTGGCCTTTTCCTAGTGTCGGTTGTGTGTGTGTGTGTGTGTGTGTGTGTGTGTGTGTGTGTGTGTGTGTGTGCGTGTGTGTGTGTGTGTGTGTGTGTGTGTTGTATTTTAACCTTTTTCAATATTGGAACCATTTAATTCAAAGAAAATGTCATATCCATATTGTATCCTTATATTCCATCATTTCCCCAATATTTAAACTATTTGTTTCTCTTCTTGTTTTTCTACATTTCTCAAATGATCATTGCTGTGCACTTTAACAAATGTTTTTGCTAAAAGTTCTGCTTTTTCTTTATTTCCTCCCACACTCCGCGTTCCATCTTTCATCACATGATGTTTATGTTGACTTCTGATCCCTGACATGTTCTTGATCATTCCCCACACTTGGCTTAAAGGAGTAGTTCTATTTAGTGTTTCACAAAAAGTTCTCCAATGGTGTTTTCTTGTTTTTTTAATAACATACCTTACTCTAGCTTGATGCTTTTTATATTGGATCATGTCTTGGAAATGATGTGTTCTTCTCAATATTCTAAATGCTCTATTCCGTTCTTGTATTGCATCTGTGCACTCTTGTGTCCACCACGGCACTATCTTCCTTCTTCTCCCTATACTATTCCTTGGTATGCTCTGTTTGGCTGCTTCTATTATGCACTTTGTAATATCTGTATTAAGTTGCTCAATATCTTGATTTATATTCTCTTTATTTAATGTCATGTTTGAAATTTCCCTAAATTGTTCCCAGTCACCATTATATTGATCTTCTCAGTCTAATTTCATGCCTGTTCTGTACAGTTTATTACATACGCTCCTCTCATTTGCTGTACTTCAGTTTCCTAATGACACAGCCCACATAAGCTGCTGTGTGATTCCCCCACAGTTACAACACTTCATCTGTTCATGACTTCCACATTGTCCATATTCCTGCTCCCCTCCACACCGTCCACATCTCATCTTGGCATGACACACACTACTATGTGCCCAGAGTGTTGGCACTTGAAACAACGTACTGGGGGTGGAAACGACATACTGGGGGTGGCATGCAAGCTCCAATTTAAAAACTTAAAAAGCAGAAAACATGATTCTCTCTGGGAGGACTTCCTGGACAAACTGCAGTAGCACAGATTCGCTCTCCATCTTTTTTCCGTTTCTATATGCCATCAATCTTTTCATCATTGTGACAGTTCCCCCTTTTATTTCTCTTTTCAGATCATCTAAATGTTCTCCTCTTGGGATTCCTGTCACCACTCCTCTTGCCCCCTTTCATTCTCCCACTTCCATGCTTTCCTTTAGTATCTTATTGCACAGCTTTTGCAATCGCATTGCTTTTGTTCTTTTGCTCTTTATTTTTACATTTAATCCAAAGACTTCCGTTCTTTAGCACTTTGGCCATCTCCACCTCTCCAATGTCCTTTTTTAATCCCTTAACCTGTGTCATCAAACGAATATCCTTCATGTCTTGATCTGACTTCAATCTTGCAATTGTCCACCACTATCTTTTTCCTCCTTTCTACTCTCTTAGCGCTCTACTTTCCTTCATGACCTCCTGTCCCCTTCTTTCCTCTCTGCCCTCTAGTCCTATCCATGTCCATACCTTCCTCATACATCTCTTCCTTATCCCCTTCCATCTCTTTTTTACCAGCTACCAGAAATACAAAGCTGGATAATGGAGAGGTCTTGTCAAAAAAACAAAAAGAAAAAAATAAATAGCCTAAAAGCAAAACTAAAAATGAACTAAATCTCCTCTGTTCTGTACATCATTGTCCAAGTGACATTATATTGTCATCTTCCTCTTTATGCCATTTCCTCAAGGTGACAGAAAAACATGATACAACCTGCCTATCATGTGATTCTACCATGTTGGCAAAATACAAACACACAATATATTGACATATATAACACATAAAACATGGAATTAGAAGTGAACAGTACCCATCCCTACCAGCAAGTGTTGTTGTACTGGAAACTAATTTACAAACACAACTTCATCACACACAATACTCCACTATGGAATTGTTCTTTTATTAAAATGAGAAACAAATCCATCTTTGTACAGCAATGGTTTGAAAAAGGTATTTGGTCACTGATGCACTTATTGACTGATAAAAAATATTTCAATATTTGAAGATTTCATTAAGTACGACCTGCAAATAAACAAAATATTACAACATTTAAAAAGTCTTTCATTCAAAATATTCTAGTTACTGCATCTTTTTTAATTCTTTGCTATTTCTTCTTCTTTTTTTTTTTTATATCTGGAACAAAAAAATACTCATAACTTAAAGTTTCCATTCTTTCCAAGACGGAATTGACCACTTAAAATATTTTGGATGTTGTTTTGCAATTAGATACAACATTTGTTGGTTCTGTGACTGGGAAACACAATAAACAGTTTATTTTAAGAATGTATGCAAAGTAAATCTCTGTGGGATGATGTACAATATTGGCTTTTGTCTGACACTCCAAACTTTGACTGATATTGATGTTGTTTTGGGGATGTTGAAAAAGAAAAAAAAAACATTGAAAAAAAAGTTTAAAACACAATACTGGATTTATTTGATTTATCCACAAATGTAAGTTTGTAAAAACAAAGCCATCCTTCCACAAACAATTCAGACATTTTCCCTCACTTTTATATTGCATAAAGGTCTGGGCACATACATATAAAATAATCACAACACAATCATCATAATACAGAGTAATAACAATAATGAATAAAATAGATTATAGAGACCCAACAAATGATTCAAAAAGACACACATTTTAAAATTGTATAAAAGACAACTGTTTAAATGATGTATAAAGTAAATAATAATATGCTTCCTGAAGTGGTCCAGAAGATATTTCAGATGTGAACCAGTACATATGTATATCATATAAAGGTGATAATCTATGGGATTATTAACAATTACAAATACAAATATGTAATATTTCATATAAATAGGTCTAAAATTGTATGATGAATATACAGTATATATATATATATATATATATATATGAGTGTGTGTGTGTATGTGTATACATACACACATGTTTATTGCATGTAAAATATGTATTTTACTGTTTACTCTCACTTTTTTACTCAAATTGTTCTGTCCAAAAGTACACAATGTTGCATATTAATGCATGTGCTTGACTGAAAAAAGCATTAATATAAAATGTTTAATCTATAAATGTAGGCGCATATTAAACAGATTGTTAGACAAACAACAATGTCACATGTTATATGTGCTGATGTTGTTAGAAAGTCAAAATGAAAGTCTGGACAGTTTATTTCAAATCCTGCAGTTTCATTTGCTGCTGCTGTTCTCACCAGCACACTTGTGTTTCTTACACTGGTACTTAGAAGACAATCTTTCACCACACACACTGCAACTCAACACTTTCTCTCATGGGTGTCTTCTCATGTGTGCTACAAGTGCTGATCGTTGACCAAAACTTCTGTCGCAGATTGAACAGGAATGTGATTTTTCACCAGAGTGTGTTCTCATGTGTCTTTTCAAATCCTGACTTTGTGTAAAACATTTACCACAGATTGAACAGGAGAAAGGTTTTTCACCAGTGTGTGTTCTCATGTGTACTTTCAAACCCTGACTTTTAACAAAACCTTTACCACAGATTGAACAGATAAAAAGGTTTTCTCCAGTGTGTGTTCTCATGTGTCTTTTCAAACTCTGATTTTGTGCAAAACCTTTACCACAGATTGAACAAGAAAAAGGTTTTTCACCATTGTGTGTTCTCATGTGTACTTTCAAACTCTGACTTTCAACAAAACCTTTACCACAGGTAGAACAGGAAAAAGGTTTTTCACCAGTGTGTGTTCTCATGTGTCTTTTCAAATGTTGACTTTCTCTAAAACCTTTACCACAGATTGAACAGGAAAAAGGTTTTTCACCAGTGTGTGTTCTCATGTGTACCTTCAAATTGATACTTTGTGTAAAACCTTTACTACAGAGTGAACAAGAAAAAGGTTTTTCTCTAGTGTGTGTTCTAATATGTCTTTTCAAACTCTGACTTTGTGTAAAACCTTTACCACAGGTTGAACAGGAAAAACGTTTTTCACCTGTGTGTGTTCTCATGTGTACTTTCAAATTGATACTTTGTGTAAAACCTTTACTACAGAGTGAACAAGAATAAGGTTTCTCTCCAGTGTGTCTTTTCAGACTACAATGGTATTTAAAGGTTTTGTGAGAGTGAGAAGATGTGAAGTGAGTGTTGTCAGTGTGACATGTCTTATCATCTTTAGAGTCTTCATCATCAGTGTCAGGAGAGTGTGACGTTGTGTCCTCACTATCTGATAGTGGAGCTAAGAGCTTGTCTGCTTGTGATCCTCCACAGTGGTCTCCATCAGCTTCTGTTGTCATGTGTTGTGTTGAGCTGCTGCTTGGAGGCTCCCCCCCTCCCCTCTCCTCACTTTCACCTTTCACCTCATCATCTTCACTCTTCACAGGGACACCAGTCACTGGGAACTCCACCAACCATTTAGGCTGACTGATGCCCTCTTCCTCCTCTTCCTCTTTAATGTGCGGCGCCTCTTGGTCCTCCTCTTCCTCTTTAATGTGCGGCGTATCTTGGTCCTCCTCTTCCTCTTTAATGTGCGGCGGCTCTTGGTCCTCCTCTTCCTCTTTAATGTGCGGCGTATCTTGGTCTTCCTCTTCCTCTTTAATGTGAGGGTTCAGTGGGTCCTCCTCTTCCTGTTTAATGTGAGGGGTCAGTGGGTCCTCCTCTTCCTTTTTATAGTAGGGGGTCAGCGGGTTCTCTTGCTCCTTAAAGTAAGGGGTCAGTAGGTCCTCCTCTTCATTTTTGATGTGTAAGATCAGTGGGTCCTCCGCTTGCCCTTTAATGTGAAGGGTCAGTTTAACATTATGGGTCTGTGGCGTCTCGTCTTCCTCTTTAATGTGGGGGGGATGTGGCTCCTCTCCTCCCTCTTTGATGTGTTGGGAATGTGGTACCTCTTCTTCCTCGTGTATATGGGGGGACTGTCGTTCCTCCTCCTGCTCATGAGGACGATGTGCTTCATTGAGGTCTGTGGGACAGGAAAAACAAACATTCTTTAGAAAAGTCCAGCTTTGCTCAGTCACATGAGACATTGTCTTGCACCAACATATGATCTCACAATCTCATCAGTTTCCCCTCACAGCAGTCAGGGTACTTCCAGCTGACACATAAAAATACCTTCAGGGGAATGCCTTCCCAGGCCAACGGCCAATCCACCTTATTTATATAAAAACATCCTAAAAGTCATTCCTGCAATCCTTATTGGTAGACGCCATACATGAAAGTGTGATGTTCTCCCTCTGAATAAGTCATACACACACAGAAAATAATGTACCACATGCCAGCTTCCACACAGTAGTACTAGTGATGAGCTCCCCCTGCTGGTGGACTATAATTAGTCATTTTCTCATTCATCTTTAGAGACATGTCTGTTATAAAAGAACCATGAGCACAGTCAACATGTTGGCCAAGAAAGATGACATCTGTTTTGCTTTCATTTAGATAGTGTCACCACAGTTAAACCGGGATTAAGTTTTTAGATTACTGACTACACCTTCAAAAGATAACTGTTTACCTTATTGATATTAGTAATGATGGATTAAATTAATTTAGTGCGTTTCCAGACACTCAAATTGTGTTAGAGTGAGAACTGAGAAGGCATCATTCATGCAGTCCACACATTCAATCAAAATCAGAATCAGACAGACCGTATTTCCTTGAATTGCCGCCGGGTATATAATATGCGCCTGCCTAGAATTACTGCCGGGTCAAACTCGTTTCGCAAAATAATTAGCGCATGCTTAGCATTACCGCCGGCTCAGGATTAACGCCGGGTCAAACTCGTTTCGCAAAATATTATTTTTATTAGCGCATGTCTAGAATTTCGGCCGGGTCAAACTCGTCACGTCACGAGTGACACTTCACCTGTCATCATTTTCAAAATGGAGGATGCTGATTTCAATAATTTGAAATGGCATAAAGGGTTTCACGGTAAAACATGCACCTGGGGATAGGTTGATTGGCAACACTAAATGGTCCCTAGAGTGTGAATGTTGTCTGTCTATCTGTGTTGGCCCTGCGATGAGGTGGCGACTTGTCCAGGGTGTACCCTGCCTTCCGCCCGATTGTAGCTGAGATAAGCGCCAGCGCCCCCCGCGACCCCGAAAGGGAATAAGCGGTAGGAAATGGATGGATGGATGGATGAAATCGCATAAAGGGAAAAAGATTAAGACCTATTCAGTAGGATTTAAGGTCCAAGCTATTGAATACGCCAAAAAGAACACTAAGCAGCTATGTTTTATTAATATACCGTAGCTGCGTGTGTCAAATATGAGTCATTAAATGATTCCCGCCTCCTGGTGGTAGAGGGCGCTAGTGATCCTTCTTGCGACTACTCGGCTGCAGAAGAAGTGACAACAAGCAGCAAGAGTGAGCAGCGTGTGTTTATTTTTTCCTCTCGCTTGCACTTTTAACATGGAGGATTACATATCTAAAATAAAACAATTTTCTAAACTGGACTTTCAATCGAAGCAGGAGGTAATAAAGGAAGATCTCCATCGAGACAGTGAGACTTTTAAAACTGAAGAAAGGAAGACTTTTATGACCTGTGAGAACATTTTTACAACTCTTCTTCTCTGACCTTCCCAAAGTAATAATCCAATCAATAATCACTGAACTCAACAAAAAAAAGGCATATTATTTCAACAATCTGCGATGATGTAACGACTTGTCCAGGGTGTATGCCGCCTTCCGCCCGATTGTAGCTGAGATAGGCGCCAGCGCCCCTCGCAACCCCACAAGGGAATAAGCGGTAGGAAATGGATGGATGGATGGATGGATTATTTCAACAATAACTTCCGGTGTCACAGAACTGGCTAATATAACAAAATCTGCTTTTCATTGCACAATATCAGGGAAATTGACATCAATGTAAGAGCAATGTTGTCATTCTTAGGAGAAGCAACATTTGTTAGGGAAAATAATGCCTTGCCGGTAAAGTCTATTCAGGTGTACTGGAGAGGAGCCTGAGCCAGATAGTCGAACCTCGGATTCAGGAGGAACAGTGTGTTTTTCGTCCTGGTCGTGGAACTGTGGACCAGCTTTATACTCTGGGCAGGGTCCTTGAGGGTGCATGGGAGTTTGCCCAACCAGTCTACATGTGCTTTGTGGACTTGGAGAAGGCATTCGACCGTGTCCCTCGGGAAGTCCTGTGGGGAGTGCTCAGAGAGTATGGTGTATGGGACTGTCTGATTGTGGCGGTCCACTCCCACTACGATCAGTGTCAGAGCTTGGTCCGCATTGCCGGCAGTAAGTCGGACCCGTTTCCAGTGAGGGTTGGACTCCGCCAAGGCTGCCCTTTGTTACCGATTCTGTTCGTAACTTTTATGGATATGTAGGCGCAGTCAGGGCGTTGAGGGGATCTGGTTTGGTGACAGCAGGATTAGGTCTCTGCTTTTTGCAGATAATGTGGTCCTGATGGCTTCATCTGGCCAAGATCTTCAGCTCTCACTGGATCGGTTTGCAGCAGAGTGTGAAGCGACTGGGATGGGAATCAGCACCTCCAAGTCCAAGTCCATGGTTCTCGTCCGGAAAAGGGTGGGAGTGCCATCTCCGGGTTGGGGAGGAGATCTTTCCCCAAGTGGAGGAGTTCAAGTACCTAGGAGTCTTGTTCACGAGTGAGGGAAGAGTGCATCGTGAGATCGACAGGCGGATCGGTGCGGCGTTTTCAGTAATGCGGACGCTGTATCGATCCGTTGTGGTGAAGAAGGAGCCGAGCCGGAAGGCAAATCTCTCAATTTACCGGTCGATCTCCGTTCCCATCCTCACCTATGGTCATGAGCTTTGGGTTATGACCGAAAGGACAAGATCACGGGTACAAGCGGCCGAAATGAGTTTCCTCTGCCATGTGGCGGGTCTCTCCCTTAGAGATAGGGTGAGAAGCTCTGTCATCCGGGAGGAACTCAAAGTAAAGCCGCTGTTCCTCCACATGGAGAGGAGCCAGATGAGGTGGTTCGGGCATCTGGTCAGGATGCCACCCGAATGCCTCCCTAGGGAGGTGTTTAGGGCACGTCCAGCTGGTAGGAGGCCACGGGGAAGACCCAGGACACGTTGGGAAGACTATGTCTCCCGGCTGGCCTGGGAACGCCTTGGGATCCCCCGGGAAGTGCTAGACGAAGTGGATTGGGAGAGGAAAGTCTGGGCTTCCCTGCTTAGGCTGCTGCCCCCAAGACCCGATCTCGGATAAGCGGAAGAAGATGGATGGATGGAAGATAATGTGTTCTGGACCACTCATTCATCCTTTAAACACCCAATTGTCCCGTCCTTTTAGACGGTCATTCGAAATAGCGACAAAACTACGAAGCTAAAGCTGGAAAAGAAAATCCATAAACGCACAACACATCTCATCTGCTTGTGTTGTTGTGAACGACATCATCAATGTTGGAATAATGTAGAAACAGGACAGCAGTCGCAAGTGTCGCCTCCACACATCGTTCTGAGAACAGCAACACACTTCCCCCTTCACAATAATAGGTCTGACTGCGCTAACAAAATAAAGGTTTTAAAAAAAAAAGCACCTTAAACAAGCGTAATGAACTTATTGATGCATTTACACAATTATTATGCTTTGATCCAAAGTACGGGTCAAAATTGTCTAAAGATTTATTGCACAAATAAATGTGAGCAATTCTACATTTAATTAACAAACTGGAAAGAAA
Source organism: Nerophis ophidion (assembly GCF_033978795.1). Lineage (NCBI taxonomy): Eukaryota > Metazoa > Chordata > Actinopteri > Syngnathiformes > Syngnathidae > Nerophis > Nerophis ophidion. Next base: position 177,446 of record NW_026906952.1, read on the forward strand.
ATAACATTTGCCTTGGTGCCCTAAAATATGAACCCTCCTTTAAGGCAACACTTGTCTTGACCTTAAAAAGTAACATTTTGAGGCCTGTCGATGATGTACCTTTTCCCACCCATCCATCCATTTTTTATCGCTTGTCCCTTTTGGACTCACAGGGGGGCAGAAGGTGGGGTACACCCTGGAAAATTCCATAAAACCTTTACACTATTTATTTAAATTGTATCCAAATTAAAAATGTATCCTCCAGTTTGTGGCTATTATAAGACATATTTCCAGAGAATATGCATTTTTAGAGCATGTTTTAAAGAGATAGCGATTAAAAAAATGACTTCTGGCTATATTATATTGATCAACTAATTCTTATTAGTGAGCAGAATAGAAGCGCTCTCATTGACTCAAATGGTAAAATTAGGATGGTCAAGATTTTGCTAACGTTTGTTTAGGACTTAGAATGCATACAAAATAAAAACATGTTATTGTCTTACATATGGATTGTGAATGACAGGCAAAATAAAACAAATCAGATCCCCTTTGATCATTTTTCTACATCCTGTGAACGGGTTGATGCTGTGGTGAAAGTGAGAAAATAAATACATGTTGGGAAAATGCAAATTTAAGGAAAAATGGCTGACAAACTTTTTAAAGGGGAACATTATCACAATTTCAAAAGGGTTAAAAACAATAAAAATCAGTTCCCAGTGGCTTGTTGTATTTTTTGAAGTATTTTTCAAAATTTTACCGGTCCCGAAATATCCCTAAAAAAAGCTTTAAAGTGCCTTTTTTCCACTACCTGCCAAGATACGGTCCATTTTCCTGTGACGTCATACAGTGCTGCCAATACAAACAAACAGTGGCGAATAGCACAGCAAGATATAGCGACATTAGCTCGGATTCAGACTCGGATTTCAGCGGCTTAAGCGATTCAACAGATTACGCATGTATTGAAAAGGACAGTTGGAGTATGAAAGTATTGAAGAAGAAACTGAAGCTATTGAGCGAATAGCTATTAACGCTATTCATAGCCATAGCATGGCCGATTAGCTGCGTTAGCATCGCCGGTAAAATGTGCAGACACTCCGGCACATTCAATGGGGGTCTGGCGGCAGATTTCTTGCCACTTTCGCATCTTCGGTGCAACTTGAATCCCTCCCTATTAGTGTTGTTACACCCTCCGAAAACACACCAACGAGGCATGATGTCTCCAAGGTTCCAAAAAATAGTCAAAAAAACGGAAAATAACAGAGCTGAGACCCGTGTGTGTAATGTGTTGAAAATGAAAATGGCGGCTGTGTTACCTCGGTGACGTCAAGTTCTGACGTCATCGCCTCCAGAGCAATAAACAGAAAGGTGTTTAATTCGCCAAAATTCACCCATTTAGAGTTCGGAAATCGGTTAAAAAAATATATGGTCTTTTTTCTGCACCATCATGGTATATATTGACGCTTACATAGGTCTGCTGATAATGTTCCCCTTTAAAACCTGCTTAGAGATTGTTGGTGATAAACCCAGAGAGACATGTGTGTGTTATAAATCCATTGCTTTCCTCCTCTCTAAGGTTCTCATAGTCATTATTGTCACCGACGTCCCACTGGGTCATTATTGTCACCGACGTCCCACTGGGTGTGAGTTTTCCTTGCCCTTATGTGAGCCTACCGAGGATGTCGTGGTGGTTTGTGCAGCCCTTTGAGACACTAGTGATTTAGGGCTATATAAGTAAACATTGATTGATTGATGGTAGAATTACCTTTATTATTTGGGTTTAGGGGGCCATGTCATGGAGCTCGTCCACAGCCCAACTCTGACTTGTTCCACCACTGACAGTTTATTGTACAAATGGACTGGGATATGTAACTCATCTTTAGTAGTTACATTCCACAGAACACAGACAACCACGTGGTTGCAAGACCACGTTGCAAGTAGCAGACGGAATGCATCATCCTCACAAGACAACACAACTTCTTATACACAATATATTAAGCATAGTGTTAATAATAAATGTAAAGTTAGTAAAGATGTGAGAGTAATAAGTAAACAAACCTGTTCTGTGTAACACAACTTGATGTTTCTTGAAAACAGCGTCCAGTAGTTGATGTTGTCGCTCCTTCTCCTCTTTTGTAAGACAAAGTTCCTCCTCATACTTTGCTATGGTTCTTTGGCACATTTTCACACAATCACAACACTTTACTCTCACACTTGATCTCTACTTAGCGATGTGTTGATAACTTCTGTGTCTTCTGTTAGCAGCTAACAAGCTAAGCTAACTAGCCAGCTAAGCTAACTAACAAGCAAAGATAGCACGAGAAGCGGCACAGTGCTTCTAGCGCATCCAGACCACTTTATCCTTAAATAAAGAATCACATATGTATTTTATACGACGTAAATATTATAAACTGGATAACAAATAATAAGACTGACTTATTAGCGTCCTGCACACTCCTTCCTCCTTTTCTGCTGTCTTCCGTTTACACCGGAAGCTGGGAATGACGTCACAGCCGAGCGGACGAAGAGGTAGCTCTATAAAAGATATTGCCTGCTGTCACTGTTACCATGCTTTTCTTTTACGTAATATTTATTTGAATAACAATGTGATATAAACGAGTGTCTTGTTTTTAAAACATAAATTCAAAGTATATCAAACAAAGCTTTAATGTTGGGGTTCAGTGGCGCCCCCGTGCGACATTCATTGCAATGACAAGAGTGAAAGTTCTGGAAATTGTAGCGATATTACTGCCTGATTTATTTAAATTTACCCTTCCACGTGTTTTTATTGTTGTACCCTTTTAGTCCTAATCTATTTTATACAAAACATTAATAAAACATTGAAATATCAAAGAACGTGACGACGCAGGACCTACGTCGTAAAAAAGTACAGGAATCGACGTAATTTCACGCATGCGTGGATCGATCGTGTCGTGAATTTATATCCATTTTTAAAAAGTGTGAAACATTTGCTCTCTTAAACAAAAGTCTCTTTCTTAAAGTGAAATCCAAATCCTCACATTGTGTTGATGATTTCAATTTATTCATTCAGTCTTAGAAGATTTGTATAAAATAGAAAACACTTACATTATTATATTTATTGGAATATATTAAGTCGTTTTAAATAAGCACATTTAAGCACAAGTTTATCATTTAATTATATACATTTTATTTTAATCTTATTGGAATGGTCTCTCATATTTACTTTTACTTTCTTTAACGGGTTTTGTTTGTAAGAGGATTGGATTTAATGTGATGTTTTTTATATTGCTGAGTAAAATACTGAAAACACTGACTCATATTGTATTGAAAGAACCTTAATGTGTCTAAACATTGTTTATGTATGTTTAATTGTTCAATAACAAAATAAAATAAATACTCAGAAGTAGAACTGGCTAGCAAATAAACTCTTATATTAACATAAATAATGTTGAAGTCATATTACATGACATTATACAAATATGTATATTAAATATAATTTGAATAGTTGGCAAGTAAACAAAATGCATTTGCCATACCTAATTGTATTATATCAATTATAACTCAACCCCACACTTTACAACATGTATTCACACTTTGTTGTGTGAAAATATTTTACACAAACTTACATTCAATTATAGTAATGATTATAATATAATAAGATATATAACAATGTGTGTTCTGGATCTAAATTAATGCATGGAAAATAAATAGTTAAACAATTAATCTTTTTAGTGAGGTGGCATCTTTTTCACCTGAAAACTTATCTACTTAAGTGTGCAAATAAAGTCTTATGTATTACTTGTATTACATTTGAATAGAACCTTATTGAGCATATTAACAAGATTATTTTAGAAAATGTGCCAAGTATGAAAAAGTCATTTTGTATTTGCGTACAGGTTGAATGACAATAATCTCGACCCACCATAAATAAACAAAACAGGAAGATTGGAGCATGTGGAAAGAAGTTATGACTGTTATCATTTTCCACCACAAGGGGGCGATGTTTGTGTCAATATCAATGACTAGTCATGATCAAACCCCGAATTAAAGGTCTCATATCAGTTTTCAAGGAGATCCCATCATCTAAAGAGAAGTAAAGACAACTTGATGGTTGATGGCGAGGGGCAGTTTTGGCCGCCAGGCTCCGCCCACCACCAATGGGTACCAACAGGTACTGACCCATTCTGCACGACAGGGTGTCATCATCATCATTTGTACCAACTCTGAGTACAATCTCAGTTTGTGGAGCTGTGTTATAAATGTGTAAAGTTGTGTGGCGAGCCATCAGGTCAAAGTTTGGTCAAAGTCCCGAGGAGGAGTTTGTTCAAGTACCACCCCTTTTTGCCTTCAACATGGCTGACGGAAACCAAAATGGCCGACTTCCTTTTGGCTTTCAAATATGGCTTCTTGAGACTTTTACGTTCCTCCTGTCATGATAGACGCCGCTGGTGATGTTGGTGGCGATACGTGAATCTGGGGCGAGGGGCACAATCATTCACATTTTCAAGAGTTAATATTTGATGTTTGGCTTCGGGGCTCCTAAACTAAATCATTTTTTGCTTGCAAGATTTGGAGAGTTTTGAGAGAACCTTTCCTCACACACACTGCACATTCTATCACATTCTAGAACTATCCTTTAGCCACGCCCCCTGGGCTAATATACTTCCAGTGTTGTGACCTCTGTTTACAATTTGTCAGCTCCAAAATATACCTTCTCACTGGCTACTCGGCCTGTGAATCTTTGGCCTCCACACCATTCCAGTCAGAAGACATTCTCCATTCAAAAGCAATACTTGGCTGCCACTTCTCTCATCAACTACATCCCTCCAGAAAATACACTGATAATACTTGATCTGAAGCAATCAAATATATCATGAATCTACTCAGGTCACATGGTTTATAACAGGGGTAGGGAACCTATGGCTCGCGAGCCAGATGTGGCTCTTTTGATGACTGCATTTGGCTCTCGGATAAATCTGAGCTGACATTGCTTAACACGATAAGTAATGAATAATTCCACTTGTAATCACAGTGTTAAAAATAACGTTCAAAATATAAAACATTCATTTTTAATCCATCCATTCATTTTCTGCTGCACCTGTTGAAGAAGTTACATAGAGGTAAGTAGTTATTTATTTATTATTGGTTAATGTGGGGCTTGTAATCCTGGGGATTCTTCAGACCACCAAGCACCGACATGAGAGACTGTTTCAGGGTCTAAATATTGTTTTATTTTTAAATAAGACTCTCAGTTGCTTTCCAGCAATTGTCTTTTTCTCTTTCCTTCTTGCTCGCGCTCTGGCTCCAGCCCCAACTCCGTCTCTCTTCCTGGATGCTGCGTATAACAGAGCGACAGGTGATTACATAACAAGGCCCAGGTGGGCCTTCTACGGTCCTGGCACACCCCGCTTCGCTGCAGGCCCGCATGCCACGACCCCTCCACAGTTAGCTTCAGAATAACAATGTTATTACAAAAAATAAGAGACCTGTTATACTTTACAAATGTTGGTCTTACTTAAAAATGCACGCGTTTAGTTGTGTTCAGTGTTGAAAAAAATATTATATGGCTCTTACGGAAATATATTTAAAAAATATTTGGATTGTAGCTGAGATAGGCGCCAGCACCCCCTGTGACCCCAAAGGGAAAAAGCGGTAGAAAATGGATGGATGGATGGATGGATTTTTGGCTCTCTCAGCCAAAAAGGTTCCCGACCCCTGGTTTATAAGAAAGATAATGAAGTTGGATAAATGAGTTATAATTGCAATGGTCTTGCAGACAACAGAAAAATAAATCTCATATTTATGTGGCTGAAGGAAAAAAAAACAATATTTTTTGTCTTCAAGAAACGCATTCAATACATTTTAGAGTCAGAAAAATGGAGAAAAGAATGGGATGGTTCGATTTCCCGTGGTATACTATTCCCATTTATTGAACTTTGGGCTGAATACTTAAGTTAAAGTTAAAGTTAAGTTAAAGTAGCAATGATTGTCACACACACACTAGGTGTGGTGAAATGTGTCCTCTGCATTTGACCCATCCCCTTGTTCACCCCCTGGGAAGTGAGGGGAGCAGTGGGCAGCAGCGGAGCCACGCCCGGGAATCATTTATGGTGATTTAACCCCCAATTCTAACCTTTGATGCTGAGTGCCAAGCAGGGAGGTAATGGCTCCCATTTTTATAGTCTTTGGTATGATTCGGCCGGGGTTTGAACTCCCAACCTACCCATCTCAGGGCGGACACTCCAACCACTAGGCCACTAAGTAGGTGGCCTAGTGGCAGCTTGGGATGAAGTGCGCGCAGTGTTACACGGGCGCTTGTATAATACTCAGCAGTTAAAGGAGCTAGATAGTCTCCTCGGTCATTTAAGTGAGGTACAGCGTAAACAGTTGTCGGATTTGATTTTTGAGTTTTTGCCTTTGTTTTCCGACACTCCAACCTGTACCACACTAATTGAACATGACATTGACACACAGGGTGCCCGCCCAATACGACAAAGATTTTATCGAGTGGCTCCCGATAAACAGAAGAGTATGGAGGACAGTGTGCAGTATCTGCTTGATCATGGTCTCGCCAAGCCATCTTACTCCAGTTGGGCATCGCCATGTCTACTGGTGAAAAAGTCAGATAACACCTATAGATTCTGTACGGATTATAGGAAAGTAAATGCTGTGACTAGACCAGATTCTTTTCCATTGCCACGTATCGAGGACTGTGTGGATCAGGTTGGGAGTGCTCGTTATGTCAGCAAATTTGATTTATTGAAAGGTTACTATCAAGTGCCTTTGACGCAGAGAGCGCAGGAGATATCTGCATTCATTACCTCTTCCGCTTTGTACTCGTATACTCGAATGAGCTTCGGTTTGCGGAATGCTCCTGCAGCCTTCCAACGGCTCATGAATAGGATCGTTGGGGGGCTGCAGGGGTGCGCGGTTTATTTGGACGACGCCGTTTGTCATTCAGACAGTTGGGACGAACATTTGGCTCGCATTCGAGCGCTTTTCCAGAGGTTGGTGGCAGCAAACCTCACAGTAAATTTAGCGAAATGCGAGTTTGCGCGTGCCACAGTCGTCTATTTGGGTAAAGTAGTCGGCCAGGGGATGGTGCGGCCCGTTAACGCAAAGGTGGCAGCTATTGATAATTTCCCTGTGCCGGCGACGAAGAAAGAACTTATGCGCTTTTTGGGTATGATCGGGTACTACCGCAATTTTTGCTGCAATTTTTCAACTGTTGTATCTCCTCTGACCAATTTGTTGAAGGGTGGCGCCAAATTCATTTGGTCGGAGGAGTGTCAGCAGGCTTTCCAGAATGCAAAGCTTTTGTTAACATCAGCTCCGGTCCTGGCTGCACCCAAACTGGATCTGCCATTCCAGCTGCAGGTGGATGCAAGCCAGGTGGGAGCAGGTGCGGTCCTCCTGCAGGCTGATGATGATGGAGTAGCCAGACCGGTTTGCTATTTTTCAAAAAAATTCAACAAATACCAATTTAATTATTCAGTGATTGAAAAGGAAGCATTAGCATTGATTTGGGCATTGCAACACTTTGAAGTCTATGTGGGAGGGGGTCTCCATCCAATTGTGGTCTACTCAGATCACAACCCTCTCACTTTTCTGCAGTCTTTCAAAGGGTCCACCAACCAGCGCCTGTTGCGCTGGGCACTGTTTCTGCAGCCATTCCACCTGTTGATCCGCCATATTCGCGGGGTGGAAAATGTAATGGCTGATGCGCTCTCTCGGGCTCTGGACCAGGAGGTCTAATCATCTCCACTCACTCCTAACCTGCGGTTTTTCTCTGTTTCCCTTAAAGGTCGCTGTCCGGGTACCAGGATTTGCTGGGTGCAGGGAAGGTCGGAGGGGAAGGAGGGTGTTTGGGATGGTTTGGGTTCTGGTTGGTCTGGGGTGGAGGGGAGGTGCGTCAGTGGGACTAGAATATAGCTACTGGGGCTACTGTAGTTTTTTGTTTTCTATTTTTTGATGGTGCTTCAGAGACCCAGTTAACACGGGTCTCTGTTTTTAAGGGGGGGGATGTCATGCCCGGCTCTGCCGGTTAGTGTTTGGGGCACTTTGGTCCTCCGACCCGCAGGTGGAGCTGGTCTGTGAAGACGTGCAACATCTCAGAGGGCTGCTGATTGGGCGGCCTATAAAAGGCCTCCCATCAGCATGCTCTCTCTCTCATGCTCTCTCTCTCTCTCTCTCTCGTCCCACAGGCACATTCGTTTGGTGACCGTATGGTCACGGCAACGACGGCCGGGATTAGCACCACACTTGCACCCTTTTGGACAACACTCATTTACTGATACATTCCTTGGTTAATTCACATTACTGATCACTGATACATGTTGTAAATAAAAGATCTGTTGGCTAAAATATACAAATCGGTGTGGTCTCCCTTAATGTTACAGCCACTAACGAGCCAGTGGTTGTGACAGTTTCCTCAGTTCCCAAACGTTTATTGAGTGTTGTTAAAAGAAAAGGTGATGTAACACAGTGGTGAACATGTCCTTTCCCAACTACTTTGGCACATGTTGCAGCCATGAAATTCAAATTTAATTATTTGCAAAAAAAGAAAAAAGTTTATGAGTTTGAACATCAAATATGTTGTCTTTGTAGTGCATTCAACTGAATATGGGTTGGAAATGATTTGCAAGTCATTGTATTATGTTTATATTCACATCTAACACAATTTCCCAACTCATATGGAAACGGGGTTTGTAGATTTAAGATTTAGGTTTAGATTTAACATTTAGATTTAGATTTAACATTTAGGTTAAGATTTAAGATTTAGGTTTGGATTTAACATCCATCCATCCATTTTCTATAGCTTATTCCCTTAACATATAGATTAATATTTGAGATTTAAATTGTGATTAAGATTTAGATTGAACATTTAGATATAATATTTAGAGTCTACATTTAAATGTGATTAAATAAGCTGAATGTGAGAAATATATCTGCTACAAAAGTTGGACTGAACTTTAACATTCGGCACCCCATAATTGCTTTTAATTTACTTTTTTCTAAACTTCTAAAGTGATATTTCTCTAAGTTAGGGCAGCTCAGAAAGAGTGATCGAAATGTAAAGTTAAGCCAAAAATGACTGCTCATTTGTTTTGATAGACTTACAATTCCACAGAAAGTAAGTCAGGACAAAGCATTGCTTTTAATGTCATCCAGTATTAGTTTTGACAGTGTGAGTACATGAATATATGTGACATACTCCGCTGCAGTAGGTGGCAGTATTATATATATTATTATCATCCAGTATTAGTTTTGACAGTGTAAGTACATGAATATATGTGACATACTCCGCTGCAGTAGGTGGCAGTATTATATATATTATTATCATCCAGTATTAGTTTTGACAGTGTGAGTACATGAATATATGTGACATACTCCGCTGCAGTAGGTGGCAGTATTATATATATTATTATCATCCAGTATTAGTTTTGACAGTGTAAGTACATGAATATATGTGACATACTCCGCTGCAGTAGGTGGCAGTATTATATATATTATTATCATCCAGTATTAGTTTTGACAGTGTAAGTACATGAATATATGTGACATACTCCGCTGCAGTAGGTGACAGTATTATATATATTATTATCATCCAGTATTAGTTTTGACAGTGTAAGTACATGAATATATGTGACATACTCCGCTGCAGTAGGTGGCAGTATTATATATATTATTATCATCCAGTATTAGTTTTGACAGTGTAAGTACATGAATATATGTGACATACTCCGCTGCAGTAGGTGGCAGTATTATATATATTATTAACCAGTATTAGTTTTGACAGTGTAAGTACATGAATGTATGTGACATACTCCGCTGCAGTAGGTGGCAGTATTATATATATTATTAACCAGTATTAGTTTTGACAGTGTAAGTACATGAATGTATGTGACATACTCCGCTGCAGTAGGTGGCAGTATTATATATATTATTATCATCCAGTATTAGTTTTGACAGTGTAAGTACATGAATATATGTGACATACTCCGCTGCAGTAGGTGGCAGTATTATATATATTATTAACCAGTATTAGTTTTGACAGTGTGAGTACATGAATATATGTGACATACTCCGCTGCAGTAGGTGGCAGTATTATATATATTATTAACCAGTATTAGTTTTGACAGTGTAAGTACATGAATGTATGTGACATACTCCGCTGCAGTAGGTGGCAGTATTATATATATTATTATCATCCAGTATTAGTTTTGACAGTGTAAGTACATGAATGTATGTGACATACTCCGCTGCAGTAGGTGGCAGTATTATATATATTATTATCATCCAGTATTAGTTTTGACAGTGTAAGTACATGAATGTATGTGACATACTCCGCTGCAGTAGGTGGCAGTATTATATATATTATTATCATCCAGTATTAGTTTTGACAGTGTGAGTACATGAATATATGTGACATACTCCGCTGCAGTAGGTGGCAGTATTATATATATTATTATCATCCAGTATTAGTTTTGACAGTGTGAGTACATGAATATATGTGACATACTCCGCTGCAGTAGGTGGCAGTATTATATATATTATTATCATCCAGTATTAGTTTTGACAGTGTAAGTACATGAATATATGTGACATACTCCGCTGCAGTAGGTGGCAGTATTATATATATTATTATCATCCAGTATTAGTTTTGACAGTGTAAGTACATGAATATATGTGACATACTCCGCTGCAGTAGGTGGCAGTATTATATACATTATTATCATCCAGTATTAGTTTTGACAGTGTAAGTACATGAATATATGTGACATACTCCGCTGCAGTAGGTGGCAGTATTATATATATTATTATCATCCAGTATTAGTTTTGACAGTGTAAGTACATGAATATATGTGACATACTCCGCTGCAGTAGGTGGCAGTATTATATATATTATTATCATCCAGTATTAGTTTTGACAGCGTGAGTACATGAATATATGTGACATACTCCGCTGCAGTAGGTGGCAGTATTATATATATTATTATCATCCAGTATTAGTTTTGACAGTGTAAGTACATGAATATATGTGACATACTCCGCTGCAGTAGGTGGCAGTATTATATATATTATTATCATCCAGTATTAGTTTTGACAGTGTGAGTACATGAATATATGTGACATACTCCGCTGCAGTAGGTGGCAGTATTATATATATTATTATCATCCAGTATTAGTTTTGACAGTGTAAGTACATGAATATATGTGACATACTCCGCTGCAGTAGGTGGCAGTATTATATATATTATTATCATCCAGTATTAGTTTTGACAGTGTAAGTACATGAATATATGTGACATACTCCGCTGCAGTAGGTGACAGTATTATATATATTATTATCATCCAGTATTAGTTTTGACAGTGTAAGTACATTAATATATGTGACATACTCCGCTGCAGTAGGTGGCAGTATTATATATATTATTAACCAGTATTAGTTTTGACAGTGTAAGTACATGAATGTATGTGACATACTCCGCTGCAGTAGGTGGCAGTATTATATATATTATTATCATCCAGTATTAGTTTTGACAGTGTAAGTACATGAATGTATGTGACATACTCCGCTGCAGTAGGTGGCAGTATTATATATATTATTATCATCCAGTATTAGTTTTGACAGTGTAAGTACATGAATGTATGTGACATACTCCGCTGCAGTAGGTGGCAGTATTATATATATTATTATCATCCAGTATTAGTTTTGACAGTGTGAGTACATGAATATATGTGACATACTCCGCTGCAGTAGGTGGCAGTATTATATATATTATTATCATCCAGTATTAGTTTTGACAGTGTGAGTACATGAATATATGTGACATACTCCGCTGCAGTAGGTGGCAGTATTATATATATTATTATCATCCAGTATTAGTTTTGACAGTGTAAGTACATGAATATATGTGACATACTCCGCTGCAGTAGGTGGCAGTATTATATACATTATTATCATCCAGTATTAGTTTTGACAGTGTAAGTACATGAATATATGTGACATACTCCGCTGCAGTAGGTGGCAGTATTATATATATTATTATCATCCAGTATTAGTTTTGACAGTGTAAGTACATGAATATATGTGACATACTCCGCTGCAGTAGGTGGCAGTATTATATATATTATTATCATCCAGTATTAGTTTTGACAGCGTGAGTACATGAATATATGTGACATACTCCGCTGCAGTAGGTGGCAGTATTATATATATTATTATCATCCAGTATTAGTTTTGACAGTGTAAGTACATGAATATATGTGACATACTCCGCTGCAGTAGGTGGCAGTATTATATATATTATTATCATCCAGTATTAGTTTTGACAGTGTGAGTACATGAATATATGTGACATACTCCGCTGCAGTAGGTGGCAGTATTATATATATTATTATCATCCAGTATTAGTTTTGACAGTGTAAGTACATGAATATATGTGACATACTCCGCTGCAGTAGGTGGCAGTATTATATATATCATTATCATCCAGTATTAGTTTTGACAGTGTAAGTACATGAATATATGTGACATACTCCGCTGCAGTAGGTGGCAGTATTATATATATTATTATCATCCAGTATTAGTTTTGACAGTGTGAATACATGAATATATGTGACATACTCCGCTGCAGTAGGTGGCAGTATTATATATATTATTATCATCCAGTATTAGTTTTGACAGTGTGAATACATGAATATATGTGACATACTCCGCTGCAGTAGGTGGCAGTATTATATATATTATTATCATCCAGTATTAGTTTTGACAGTGTAAGTACATGAATATATGTGACATACTCCGCTGCAGTAGGTGGCAGTATTATATATATTATTATCATCCAGTATTAGTTTTGACAGTGTGAGTACATGAATATATGTGACATACTCCGCTGCAGTAGGTGGCAGTATTATATATATTATTATCATCCAGTATTAGTTTTGACAGTGTAAGTACATGAATATATGTGACATACTCCGCTGCAGTAGGTGGCAGTATTATATATATTATTATCATCCAGTATTAGTTTTGACAGTGTGAGTACATGAATATATGTGACATACTCCGCTGCAGTAGGTGGCAGTATTATATATATTATTATCATCCAGTATTAGTTTTGACAGTGTGAGTACATGAATATATGTGACATACTCCGCTGCAGTAGGTGGCAGTATTATATATATTATTATCATCCAGTATTAGTTTTGACAGTGTAAGTACATGAATATATGTGACATACTCCGCTGCAGTAGGTGGCAGTATTATATATATTATTAACCAGTATTAGTTTTGACAGTGTAAGTACATGAATGTATGTGACATACTCCGCTGCAGTAGGTGGCAGTATTATATATATTATTAACCAGTATTAGTTTTGACAGTGTAAGTACATGAATGTATGTGACATACTCCGCTGCAGTAGGTGGCAGTATTATATATATTATTATCATCCAGTATTAGTTTTGACAGTGTAAGTACATGAATATATGTGACATACTCCGCTGCAGTAGGTGGCAGTATTATATATATTATTAACCAGTATTAGTTTTGACAGTGTGAGTACATGAATATATGTGACATACTCCGCTGCAGTAGGTGGCAGTATTATATATATTATTAACCAGTATTAGTTTTGACAGTGTAAGTACATGAATGTATGTGACATACTCCGCTGCAGTAGGTGGCAGTATTATATATATTATTATCATCCAGTATTAGTTTTGACAGTGTAAGTACATGAATGTATGTGACATACTCCGCTGCAGTAGGTGGCAGTATTATATATATTATTATCATCCAGTATTAGTTTTGACAGTGTAAGTACATGAATGTATGTGACATACTCCGCTGCAGTAGGTGGCAGTATTATATATATTATTATCATCCAGTATTAGTTTTGACAGTGTGAGTACATGAATATATGTGACATACTCCGCTGCAGTAGGTGGCAGTATTATATATATTATTATCATCCAGTATTAGTTTTGACAGTGTGAGTACATGAATATATGTGACATACTCCGCTGCAGTAGGTGGCAGTATTATATATATTATTATCATCCAGTATTAGTTTTGACAGTGTAAGTACATGAATATATGTGACATACTCCGCTGCAGTAGGTGGCAGTATTATATATATTATTATCATCCAGTATTAGTTTTGACAGTGTAAGTACATGAATATATGTGACATACTCCGCTGCAGTAGGTGGCAGTATTATATACATTATTATCATCCAGTATTAGTTTTGACAGTGTAAGTACATGAATATATGTGACATACTCCGCTGCAGTAGGTGGCAGTATTATATATATTATTATCATCCAGTATTAGTTTTGACAGTGTAAGTACATGAATATATGTGACATACTCCGCTGCAGTAGGTGGCAGTATTATATATATTATTATCATCCAGTATTAGTTTTGACAGCGTGAGTACATGAATATATGTGACATACTCCGCTGCAGTAGGTGGCAGTATTATATATATTATTATCATCCAGTATTAGTTTTGACAGTGTAAGTACATGAATATATGTGACATACTCCGCTGCAGTAGGTGGCAGTATTATATATATTATTATCATCCAGTATTAGTTTTGACAGTGTGAGTACATGAATATATGTGACATACTCCGCTGCAGTAGGTGGCAGTATTATATATATTATTATCATCCAGTATTAGTTTTGACAGTGTAAGTACATGAATATATGTGACATACTCCGCTGCAGTAGGTGGCAGTATTATATATATTATTATCATCCAGTATTAGTTTTGACAGTGTAAGTACATGAATATATGTGACATACTCCGCTGCAGTAGGTGACAGTATTATATATATTATTATCATCCAGTATTAGTTTTGACAGTGTAAGTACATTAATATATGTGACATACTCCGCTGCAGTAGGTGGCAGTATTATATATATTATTAACCAGTATTAGTTTTGACAGTGTAAGTACATGAATGTATGTGACATACTCCGCTGCAGTAGGTGGCAGTATTATATATATTATTATCATCCAGTATTAGTTTTGACAGTGTAAGTACATGAATGTATGTGACATACTCCGCTGCAGTAGGTGGCAGTATTATATATATTATTATCATCCAGTATTAGTTTTGACAGTGTAAGTACATGAATGTATGTGACATACTCCGCTGCAGTAGGTGGCAGTATTATATATATTATTATCATCCAGTATTAGTTTTGACAGTGTGAGTACATGAATATATGTGACATACTCCGCTGCAGTAGGTGGCAGTATTATATATATTATTATCATCCAGTATTAGTTTTGACAGTGTGAGTACATGAATATATGTGACATACTCCGCTGCAGTAGGTGGCAGTATTATATATATTATTATCATCCAGTATTAGTTTTGACAGTGTAAGTACATGAATATATGTGACATACTCCGCTGCAGTAGGTGGCAGTATTATATACATTATTATCATCCAGTATTAGTTTTGACAGTGTAAGTACATGAATATATGTGACATACTCCGCTGCAGTAGGTGGCAGTATTATATATATTATTATCATCCAGTATTAGTTTTGACAGTGTAAGTACATGAATATATGTGACATACTCCGCTGCAGTAGGTGGCAGTATTATATATATTATTATCATCCAGTATTAGTTTTGACAGCGTGAGTACATGAATATATGTGACATACTCCGCTGCAGTAGGTGGCAGTATTATATATATTATTATCATCCAGTATTAGTTTTGACAGTGTAAGTACATGAATATATGTGACATACTCCGCTGCAGTAGGTGGCAGTATTATATATATTATTATCATCCAGTATTAGTTTTGACAGTGTGAGTACATGAATATATGTGACATACTCCGCTGCAGTAGGTGGCAGTATTATATATATTATTATCATCCAGTATTAGTTTTGACAGTGTAAGTACATGAATATATGTGACATACTCCGCTGCAGTAGGTGGCAGTATTATATATATCATTATCATCCAGTATTAGTTTTGACAGTGTAAGTACATGAATATATGTGACATACTCCGCTGCAGTAGGTGGCAGTATTATATATATTATTATCATCCAGTATTAGTTTTGACAGTGTGAATACATGAATATATGTGACATACTCCGCTGCAGTAGGTGGCAGTATTATATATATTATTATCATCCAGTATTAGTTTTGACAGTGTGAATACATGAATATATGTGACATACTCCGCTGCAGTAGGTGGCAGTATTATATATATTATTATCATCCAGTATTAGTTTTGACAGTGTAAGTACATGAATATATGTGACATACTCCGCTGCAGTAGGTGGCAGTATTATATATATTATTATCATCCAGTATTAGTTTTGACAGTGTGAGTACATGAATATATGTGACATACTCCGCTGCAGTAGGTGGCAGTATTATATATATTATTATCATCCAGTATTAGTTTTGACAGTGTAAGTACATGAATATATGTGACATACTCCGCTGCAGTAGGTGGCAGTATTATATATATTATTATCATCCAGTATTAGTTTTGACAGTGTAAGTACATGAATATATGTGACATACTCCGCTGCAGTAGGTGGCAGTATTATACATATTATTATCATCCAGTATTAGTTTTGACAGTGTGAGTACATGAATATATGTGACATACTCCGCTGCAGTAGGTGGCAGTATTATATATATTATTATCATCCAGTATTAGTTTTGACAGTGTGAGTACATGAATATATGTGACATACTCCGCTGCAGTAGGTGGCAGTATTATACATATTATTATCATCCAGTATTAGTTTTGACAGTGTAAGTACATGAATATATGTGACATACTCCGCTGCAGTAGGTGGCAGTATTATACATATTATTATCATCCAGTATTAGTTTTGACAGTGTGAGTACATGAATATATGTGACATACTCCGCTGCAGTAGGTGGCAGTATTATATATATTATTATCATCCAGTATTAGTTTTGACAGTGTAAGTACATGAATATATGTGACATACTCCGCTGCAGTAGGTGGCAGTATTATATATATTATTATCATCCAGTATTAGTTTTGACAGTGTGAGTACATGAATATATGTGACATACTCCGCTGCAGTAGGTGGCAGTATGCACCTTTCATGTCATTGCTGCAAGCTGCCCTTCAACTCAAGGAAGAATTGCTCAAAGCTTCTTTCATGTCAAAGAGCTGCTACTTCAAAGAGCAGCATCTTTTAAAGGCCGATCCTTCGCCAAGCACCCATCACTCCGTGTTGGGAGCCTCAAATGCTAACATCTCATCTCTTTTTGCACTCAAACTAATTACTTACTTTTAAAATCAGCTTTTTACATGTAAAACATGAGCCAAGAAATAAGGCAGGAAAAAATGTGGGGATTCCAAAAGGTGAGAAGGTTGATGGAGCAGCGACTCAATCTTACTGTTGAAGAACTATTTGGAGTGTTGGAAAGAACCGTAGCAGAGTACCAGGAGGAACTTTCTAGGACAAAGGAGGAGAACAAACGTCTACAAGAACTACCGGACGCTGTTTTCAAACCTCAAGTTGTGCTACACAGAGCAGGTTTGTGGACATCTTTTCACCTTATGTCACGTAAAGTTAAAGTTATAGTTAAAGTAGCAATGATTGTCACACACACACTAGGTGTGGTGAAATGTGTCCTCTGCATTTGACCCATCCCCTTGTTCACCCCCTGGGAAGTGAGGGGAGCAGTGGGCAGCAGCGGAGCCGCGCCCAGGAATCATTTATGGTGATTTAACCCCCAATTCCAACCCTTGATGCTGAGTGCCAAGCAGGGAGGTAATGGCTACCATCTTTTTATAGTCTTTGGTATGACTTGGCCGGGGTTTGAACTCGCAACCTACCCATCTCAGGGCGGACACTCTAACCACTAGGCCACTGAGTAGAATCAACAGCTTGTAGAATGCTCACTAAATTATTGGATGACACTCTTGATTTGTGAATTTTATTTGACATTGTCTTCATGATGATTATCCTGTAGAAACAAGATTGTTTCTTTTAGATTTGTTTGTGTTTTCTAACAGTGGGAAAAGTCCAGAACAATTGGGAGATGACACCTTTTTAAAATGAGTGATTCATCTATTTTCTATTTGACATAAACATCATTGTGTTGAAAGCCTCTGCATGAATTTAGATATAGAAACAAGTTGCAAGTTACAAGATTAGAATGTATGAATGGCTTTGATGTTTCTACCTGGAGCTTTGTTCTCAATGAAAAATGATATTTTGCTCAATAAAAATATTGTATTGGGGATAGGTTGATTGGCAACACTAAATGGTCCCTAGTGTGTGAATGTGAGTGTGAATGTTGTCTATCTGTGTTGGCCACCTGTCCAGGGTGTACCCCACCTTCCGCCCGATTGTAGCTGACATAGGCACCAGCGTCCCCAAAGGGAATAAGTGGCAGAAAATGGATAGATGGATATTAACATGACATGAGGGAAGAAGTTTCTACTTGAAGTCAGTTACATACTACATGACTTCTTCACTACTCAGTGGCTTAGTGGTTAGAGTGTCTGCCCTGAGATCAATAGGTCGTGAGTTCAAACCCCGGCCGAGTCATACCAAGGACTATAAAAATGGAACCCATTACCTCCCTGCCAGGCTTGCAGCATCAAGGGTTGGAGTTGGGGGTTAAATCACGGGTACTTTAACTAGACATTTTCCCGGGAAGTGAAAAAGGTGGTGGTCAACCAAGCCAAGATGGCTGTTGTGCAGCAACCTGTGAGCCAACTCTCTTTGAGGACACAAAGGGCCTAGATCAGGGCTGTCAAACATAGGTCCCACGGGCCGGATAAGGCCCTCCTGTTCTACAAGTCTGACATACCAATACGTGTTTTGATACCCTCTAATAAAATATTATGATTGACAGTATCGAAAGCAGCGCTAAAATCAACAAAAAAGGATATTTTTTAAAATATACTTCATCTCCAATGTCCATCATAACTATACATAAAACTTCTTAGAGGTCCTTCTAGACAACCAATTAACATTAAATTAGAGCTACTTTGACTATAAACCAGTCCAAATGCCAAAAAAAGCAACACAAAGTCCACCCGTTGGAAAAGGTTCGCTACTAAAAAATACATCTTTAACTCTTTGTAGTAAAATATATAATTTCCAGTCCAAATGCCAAAAAAAAGCAACATAACGTGATTCAAAAGCTTTCTAGGAGCAATGCTATGCTACCTCACAAGACGTAACTACCTTACCTCATTTCTTGGCTTAACTTGCTTATGAACACATTGCTCTTGCACAAATGATAGTCAACAACCTCCATTTATAAGAAAGATGTGCTTACCTTTTTGGTTTAAACAGCTTATTTTGGTGTTGAGTCAGCCGACATGTCCTGCACTGCAGAGGAACCTCCTTCAGTTTGGGGACCAGGTGTAGTCCATTGGTGATCAGGGGAGGGATATGAGCCCAACAGCGAGTGCAGTACCAGCTACAGCCCTATGAGGGGGCTGCTGTGCAAATGTCTCACACTCAAACTAAACACTAAACATGGTTTATGGGAATAAAAAAAGATTAAAAATCACTTAGGCATCTTCAGAATGGATTTGACTATTATTTAAAGTGACTTTGTAAACAGAACGACGTCCCCCATAAGTAAGCATTGCCAGAACACACACGCACACACACACAGACACACACACACACACACACGCACACACACACACACACACACACACACACACATACACATACACACACACACACACACACACACACACACACACGCACACACACACACACACACACACACACACACACACACACATACAAAGCACTGAGGATTTGAGGAAAAAAGTCACTTTTGAGTTGTCCACACCGGAGAATAACTAAAGATTGTTGAACAAAAAAAATATGGAACTGAAAAACTTCTGCAACAAAGATCACAAAAACCAAGATTTGGAAAATGGTATCAATCCAGATACAAATGTTTTCCCCCACATCAGTAATAATAGTTGTTATTATCCAGATGAACAATATAATAGCAACATTAATTGTAATAACAAACTGTCAATTATTCATTTTAATAGCAGAAGTTTGTATGCAAATTCTAACAACATGAAGCACTTTTTAGAACAATTCAACAAACCCTTTAAAGTGATCGCTGTCACAGAAACATGGATTGATGATTAAAAAATGAATATATTTTGATCTGGAAGGATATGAACTAAACTACATCAACAGAAGCAACAAAAAAGGAGGAGGAGTAGTTGTGTATGTGATGAAGAACCTGAACCACAAAGTGGTAAAAAACATGTCATTTGCTGTAGATAATATCTTACAAAACCAGTGAAGTTGGCACGTTGTGTAAATGGTAAATAAAAAGAGAATACAATGATTTGCAAATCATTTTCAACTTATATTCAATTGAATAGACTGCAAAGACAAGATAATTATTGTTCTAAAAGAGAAACGTGTTTTTTAATTGCAAATAATCATTAACTTAGAATTTAATGGCAGCAACACATTGCAAAATAGTTGTCACAGGAGCATTTTTACCACTGTGTTACATGACCTTTCCTTTTAACAACACTCAGTAAACGTTTGGGAACTGATAAGACCAATGTTTGAAGCTTTTCAGGTGGAATTCTTTCCCATTCTTGCTTGATGTACAGCTTAAGTTGTTCAACAATCCGGGGTCTCTGTTGTGGAATTTTAGGCTTCATATTACGCCAAACATTTTCAATGGGAGACAGGTCTGGACTACAGGCAGGCCAGTCTAGTACCCACTCTTTTAGTATGAAGCCACACTGTTGTAACACGTGACATGGCATTGTCTTGCTGAAATAAGCAGGGGCGTCCATGATAATGTTGCTTGGATGGCAATATTTGTTGCTCCAAAACCTGTATGTATCATTCAGGATTAATGTTGCCTTCACAGATGTGTAAGTTGCCCATGCCTTGGGTACTAATACACCCCCATACCATCACACATGCTGGCTTTTCAACTTTATGCCTATAACAATCTGGATGGATTATTTCCTCTTTGGTCCGGATGACACAAGTACCACAGTTTCTAAAAACAATATGAAATGTGGTCTCGTCACACCACAGAACACTTTTCCACTTTACATCAGTCCATCTATGATGAGCTCGGGCCCAGCGAAGCTGCCGGCATTTCTGGGTGTTGTTGATAAATGGCTTTGGCTTTGCATAGTAGAATTTTAACTTTCACTTACGGATCTAGCGACTAACTGTTGTTACTGACAGTGGATTTGTGAAGTGTTCCTGAGCCCACATGGTGATATCTTTTACACATTGATGTCGCTTTTTAATGCAGTACCGCCTGAGGGATTTAATGTCCTCGCTTATGTGCAGTGATTTTTCAAGATTCTCTGAACCTTTTGATGATATTACAGACCGCAGATTTTGAAATCCCTAAATTCCTTGCAATAGTTCTTTGAGAAATGTTGTCCCTAAACTGTTCGACAATTTGCTTACACATTTTGTCACAAAATGGTGACCCTCGCTCCATCCTTGTTTGTGAATGAGGGAACATTTCATGGAAGCTGCTTTTATAGCCAATCATGGCACCCACCTGTTCCCAATTAGCCTGTTCACCTGTGGGATGTTCCAATTATGTGTTTGATGAGCATTCCTCAACTTTATCAGTCTTTTTTGCCACCTGTGCCAGCTCCTTTGAAATTAGTTGCAGGCATCAAATTCCAATTGAGCTAATATTTGTAAACAATAAAAACGTTTTCCATTTCGAATGTTAAATATCTTGACTTTGCAGTCTATTCAATTGAATATAGGTTGAAAAGGATTTGCAAATCATTGTATTCTTTTTTTATTTACGGTTCACACAACGTGCAAACTTCACTAGTTTTGGGTTTTGTAGAATGTATAAGCATTGAAATATGTCAGGAAAAAAGCAAACACATATTCATCAGTTGTATATATAGATTAAGTATAGAAACATTTGAAGATTGGATAAAGGCAAATTACATGGACAATGGTCAAAAAATAATGTTCTTATGTGGTGACTTTAATATTGACTTATTGAACCCTAACAAGCAAAAGTC
The DNA here is from genome assembly GCF_033978795.1 of Nerophis ophidion. Lineage (NCBI taxonomy): Eukaryota > Metazoa > Chordata > Actinopteri > Syngnathiformes > Syngnathidae > Nerophis > Nerophis ophidion. The sequence goes on from NW_026906952.1 coordinate 199,474, forward strand.
CATTGATGACTTCATTGATACAATGTACAGCATCAGTTTATATCCTAAAATCACAAAGCCAAGCAGCATCACAGGACACTGTGCCACACTTATTGATCATATCTTTACCAATGATTTTGATAACAACATTACAAGTGGTCTACTTATAACCAACATTAGTCATCATCTGCCATTTTTCGCAATATATGATGGAAACTCCAAGAAGAAGAACATGGAAGACATTAATACATTTTGAAAAATGTGCACAGAGAAGAGGATGATTGTTTTCAAAAATGAGCTAGAAAAGCTAAATTAGGACAATGTGTCCAATGAAAATGATGTTGATGAAGCATATGAACATTTCTTAAACACGTTGATTTTTTTTTTATGACAAACATTGTCCATGGAAACAACTCAGTAGAAAGCAGAGAAAGAATAATCAACCATGGATGACAAAAATATTTAAAATGCTTCTAATAAGAATACATTATATTGAAAATGTATAACACAAGCAAGTACAAAAGGTATAAAAACAAGCTAACTAGCATACTACAAACATGTAGAAAATAATATTACAGTCAATTATTAGACTGACACAAAAACAATATGAGAGCAACATGGGGGCATCCTCAATAGCTTTATTAAAAATGGTACTAAGAGGGATTGGCCCCAATTCTTCTCAGACACACTGATAGAATACAATACAATGAATAATAAAAAAACAGGAGTTGAACATGATCAGTAAAAAGTCTGATTAAAAAGGTGTGTCCTTAGCCCTTTTAAAAAATACATCAACGATCTCTGCAGTCCTGAGGCTCTCTGGCAGGCTGTTCCACAGGTGGGGGCCATAAGAGAATATAACACCCACTCTCTGTCAAATAGTCAAAAACAGATCAATCAAAATGGTGTATGACCTCTAAGCCACGCCCCCGGAATTTAATGTGATCAATAGGTCACTGACAGTATGATTTGACTGATCAATCCATTAAAGATGACCATGTATTTTACAGTCTGATACTAACTGTCTGATTTGTCAGATGTCAGTTGTTTTGAAAATCTATGAAGGACTTGTCTGTCATCTCTATACATCTAATATATTTCATTTAACAGTAGTGTGTATGTCAACTATACACTCTATGAAACTCTTAAAAAATGGAGAGGCTACTATGTTAGACATGTTAATGTGTGTGTGTGTGTATGTGTGTGTGTGTGTGTGTGTGTGTGTGTGTGTGTGTGTGTGTGTGTGTGTGTGTGTGCCCACCCAGGAAGGATAGAATAATGTCTTGTGCTACCATGAGGGTTTGTGTGGGCTCAGTTTGTTCCTTGCGTGCAACTTCAGAGTTGAAACAAACACATTAGGAAAAGTTCTGTTTATTTCTCATAAAAGTCATTATAATGTGTCTTGCAGACGTCTGTGAAGAACATCTTCTCTCTGAGCAACAGGAGTGGAGCTCCAGGATGGTGAAGGAGGAGCCTCAGCCCTCTTACTTGAAAGAGGAAGACAAGGACCCACTCTTCCTCCATTTTAAAGAGGAAGAGGAGGTACCAGAGACCCCACACTTTATAAAGAAAGTGAATGATCCACTGACCCCCAACATTAAACTGAACAAGGAGGAGCCACTGACCGACCACTTTAAAAAGGAAGAAGAGGCGCCACAGATCTCACACATTAAAGAAGAAGAGGAGGAACACAGCCTTAGTCAGGAGGGAGAGCATATTGCAGGACTGATGTTCCCAGTGACTGGTGTCCCTGTGAAAAGTGAAGATGATGAGGTGAAAGGTGAAAGTGAGGAGAGGGGAGGGGGGGAGCCTCCAAGCAGCAGCTCAACACAACACATGACAACAGAAGCTGATGGAGACCACTGTGGAGGATCACAAGCAGACAAGCTCTTAGCTCCACTATCAGATAGTGAGGACACAACGTCACACTCTCCTGACACTGATGATGAAGACTCTAAAGATGATAAGACATGTCACACTGACAACACTCACTTCACATCTTCTCTCTGTCACAAAACCTTTAAATACCATAGTTATCTGAAAAGACACATGAGAACACACACTGGAGAAAAACCTTATTCTTGTTCACTCTGTAGTAAAGGTTTTACACAAAATCACAATTTGAAAGTCCACATGAGAACACACACTGGTGAAAAAAAATGTTCTTGTTCAATCTGTGGTAAAGGTTTTGCACAAAGTCAGGATTTGAAAAGACACATGAGAACACACACTGGAGAAAAACCTTATGTCTGTTCAATCTGTGGTAAAGGTTTTACACAAAGTCCATATTTAAAAGTACACATCAGCATACACACAGATGAAAAACCTCATGTCTGTTCAATCTGCGGTAAAGGTTTTACACAAAGTCAATATTTGAAAGTACACATGAGCACACACACTGGTGAAAAAACATTTTCCTGTTCAATCTGTGGTAAGGGATTTACACAAAGTCAATATTTGAACCTACACATGAGAACACACACTGGTGAAAAACGTTTTTTCTGTTCAACCTGTGGTAAAGGTTTTACAAAACGTCAAGATGTGAAAGTACACATGAGAACACACACTGGTGAAAAACCTTTTTCTTGTTCAATCTGTGGTAAATGCTTTACACAAAGTCAGGATTTGAAAAGACACATGAGAACACACACTGGTAAAAAATCACATTCCTGTTCAGTCTGCAACAAAAGCTTTTGTGACCGATCAAACCTTTTAGCACACATGAGAAGACACCCAGGAGAGAAAGTGTTGAGTTGCAGTGTGTGTGGTGAAAGATTGTCTTCTAAGTACCAGTGTAAGAAACACACGTGTGCTGGTGAGAACAGCAGCAGCAAATGAAACTGCAGGATTTGAAATAAACTGTCCAGACTTTCATTTTGACTTTCTAACAACATCAGCACATATAACATGTGTGACATTGTTGTTTGTGTAACACAATGTTGTTAACATGCTTCTATATTTACACACCATTTTTTCAGCCCATTGTATGCATTATTGTGCAACATTGTTTAGTTTTATATGACATACATTTTTGCAAGAGGAACAATTTTACTAAAATGGTCAGTAAATCCAAAACAGTACAAAACATGTGATACATTCAAATTCCATTTAATGTACAAACAATTTATACAAAATTATTCCCTTTTAAAATGTGTGACTGTATGTGTAACATTGTTGTTTGTGTAACAATATTTTAATATGCTTCTACATTTAAAGATTAGATATTTTGTATTAGTGTTTTTTTTAGTCGAGTACCTGCATTAATATGCAACATTGTGTACTTTCATTAAAAATTGAACAGAACAATTTGACTGAAAAGGTGAGAGTAAACAGTACAAGACATATTTTAAATACATTAAAAAAAATGTAAGTGTATATATATTCGTCATACAACATTAGACTTATTCATAATATTGTTTTTATAGGTGTTTGAAATATTGAAGTTTGACATATTTTTATTTGTAATTATTAATAACCCCATAGATTATCACCTTTATATGATATACATATTTACTGGTTCACATCTGAAACATCTTCTGGACCACTTCAGGAAGCATATTATTATTTACTTTATACATCATCTGAACAGTTGTCTTTTATACAATTTTAAAATGTGTGACTTTATGAATTATTTGTTGGGTCTCTATAGTCAATTTTATTAATTATCTTTATTACTCTCTTTTGTAATATGATGATTGTGTTGTGATTGTTTTATATGTATGTCCCCATACCTTTATGTAATCTAAAAGTGAGAGAAAATGACTGAATTGTTTGTGGAAGGATGGTTTTGTTTTTACTAACATTTGTGGATAAAATCAAACATTCCATTATTGTCTCTTAAACATGTTGTACATTTTTTTTTCTTTTTTAACATCCCGAAAACATTATTAATTTCAGTAAACAAGTTTGGAGTGTCAGGCAAAAGCCGATATTGTACATCATCCAGCTGAGATTTCCTTTGCATACATTCTTATAATAAACAGTTCATTTTGTTTTGCTATCACAGAAAGAACGAATGTTGTCTTCAATGGCAAAACCTCTTAAAAATTATTTTAAGTGGTGAATTCCGTTTTTTTTTTTTTTTTTTTATGAACTCCTTTGCCTTTGGAAGAATGAAAACTTTACAGTTATTTGTATTTTTGTTTGTTTTTTTGTTCTAGAGAAAATACAGCAAATAAAAAAATATTAAATAATTGTCTAATTTCAGAGTTTCAAATCTGTAATATTGTGTCCATCCACCAAAAGCCCGGAAAATTTAGAAAAGAGCTCTGAAAAACATTAGATGCTGTATTTAGAATATTTCTAACCTTTATATTTGTTTTTAAATATTTTTGTCTATTTACAGGTCGTACTTACTGAAATCTTGAAATATTATAATACTTTTATCACTCAATAAGTGCATCAGCAACCAAATGCCTTTTTCAAACCACTTGGGTTGCCAGCACCCAGAGTTTGAAATAAGGGACATCTCGCGGGTGGTTGGAACATTTTTGGTGTCCCTTATAAAACTTGGATATCCCCTATTTCAGTCCGGGCCTGAAAAAATGCTTAGAAAATGCTTTAAAAATGCAATATCTGTGCCAGTGCAGTTTGCAGAGGAAGTCCTCCCAGAAAGAATCATGAATGGGTATTTAAGCTTCTACTTTAGAGCTTACGTGCCACCCCTAGTACCTTGTTTCAAGTGCCAACGTTATGGGCACATAGTAGTGTGTGTCATGCCAAGATGAGATGTGGACGGTGTGGAGGGGAGCATGAATATGGACAATGTGGAGAAAATGAACAGGTCAAGTGCTGTAATTGTGGCGGGAATCACACAGCAGCGTATGGGGGCTGCATCATAAGGAAACAGGCAACAGAAGTGCAGCAAATCAGAGTTGAAAGAAATATTACATATGCAGAGGCAGTTAAAATAAGAAATCAAAAAAGTGCAGAACAGGACAGAAGTGAGAATATTTCAAGAAATAAAAAACAAGAGGCAGCAAATACAGGAATTTCCATGGACAAACTAGTTGTATTCCTGGCTTACGTAATAAACTGTACAGAACAGGCTAGAAACAAGACTGAAAAAATCAAAATAATTGTCAAAGCAGCAGCAAAGTTTTTAAATGTAAAAGAACTATCCTGGGAACAGGTGCAAGGTGAGCTACAGAGAGGAGACGAGACCGAGTCATGTGACCACAATCCAACGCCATGTTCATTGTTCAGTGGAATGCCAGAAGTTTGATAGCAAACGGACAGGAATTAAAGGGATATATTAATAATATGAAAAATAAACCACATATAATATGTATTCAAGAAACATGGCTGAAGCCAAAATTAAACTTTATAATAAAAGGATATATAACGATACGTAAAGATAGGAATGATGGGCAAGGAGGAGGATGTGCCATATTTATTAAGGAAGACATGCAATATTCAATATTAAAAGTAAAACAAGAACTAGAGATAGTAGGAGTAGAAGTATGGAATAATAAAGAAAGATAAAAAGTACTAAATTTCTATAATCCATGCAAGAAATTAGAAATTCACCAACTAAAAACAATAATGGAGCACTGGAGTGGCAATATTATTTGGTGTGGTGACTTTAATGCACATAGCACAATGTGGGGTGAAAGGGATGACTGGAATGGAGAAACATTGGAAGCACTTTTGGAGGAAAAAGAAGTGGTGTGTGTGAATGATGGGTGGGGAACAAGGTTAGATGTCGTCACGGGTAAAGAAACAGCAATAGATTTAACACTAGTGTCACAAGGGTTAGCAGGAAAGGTGGAGTGGGAAGTAAATAAATACAGCACAATGGGAAGTGATCACTAGCCAATCTTCATTCACATAAACATAAATCATAGGACAGAAAGCACTAGGATAGAAGGAAGATGGAAGTATAATCATGGTGACTGGGGGAAATTTAGGGAAATTACCGACATAACTTTAAAGGAAGTAGATATAAATCAAGATATTGAACAATTAAATACAGATATTACGGGGTGCATAATAGAAGCAGCCGAACAGAGCATACCAAGGAATAGTATAGGGAGAAGAAGGAAGATAGTGCCGTGGTGGACACAAGAGTGCACAGATGCAATACAAGAACGGAATAGAGCATTTAGAATATTGAGAAGAACACATCATTTCCAAGACATGATCCAGTATAAAAGGCATCAAGCTAGAGTAAGGTATGTTATTAAAAAAACAAGAAAACACCATTGGAGAACTTTTTGTGAAACACTAAATAGAACTACTCCTTTAAGCCAAGTGTGGGGAATGATCAAGAGAATGTCAGGGCTCAGAAAAGAACATAAAAATCATGTGATGAAAGATGGAACGCGGAGTGTGGGAGGAAATAAAGAAAAAGCAGAACTTTTAGCAAAAACCTTTGTTAGAGTGCACAGTAATGATCATTTGAGAAATGTAGAAAAACAAAACAGAGAAGAAACAATTGGTTTAAATATTGAGGAAATGAAGGAAGACAACAATAATAGTTTTACCAACACTATGGATATGACATTTTCTTTGGATGAAATGGTTCCAATTTTAAAAAAAGTTAAAAATACGACGCCAGGGAAAGACCTGGTGAGTTATCAAATGATCAAAAATGTAGGTAGCATCGGCAAAGAAGTGGTCTTGAAATTATATAATAGGATATATGAAGAAGGAAAATGAGCAGCTGAGTGGAAAACAGCTGTAATAATTCCAACATGCAAGCCAGGGAAAGATCCGGAAGAGGCAGGAAATTATAGGCCGATAGCATTGATCTCAAATTTGGGCAAAGTAATGGAAAAAATGATTAATGAAAGATTAATATATTATTTAGAGTCAAAAGAAATTATATAAAACTACCGAAGTGGTTTTCGCAAAGCAAGAAGCACAAATGACCCAGCAGTGCAGCTGGAAGAGGAAATTAGAAAGGGACAAATAAATAAAGAAAGTATAATTGCGGTATTTTTGGACATAGAGAAAGCGTATGATATGTTGTGGAAACAGGGGTTGCTGATGAAACTAAATAGGATTGGGATTAGAGGAAGAATGTACAGATGGATAAAAGACTTTTTAACAAGTAGAACATTATTAGTAAAAATAGAGAATGAATATAGCAGAGAATACGAAGTGGAAAATGGGACCCCACAAGGGAGTATAATAAGTCCAGTACTATTTCCATCATGATAAATGAAGTTTTTAGTGAAGTGGAAGGGTTAGTGGAGGTGGCATTGTTTGTGATGATGGAGTGATGTGGAAGAGAGGTAGAAATACACATCATATAGAAAAGAAGATTCAAAAAGCGGTAAATAATGTTCAAGACTGGGGGACGGCTTGGGGTTTAAGATTCTCTGTTGGAAAGACAAAAGTCATACATTTTACGAAGAGGAAAGTACAAAACAAGCTCCAAATAAAACTATATGGAGAAAACATAGAAGAGGTACAAGTATTTAAATATTTAGGAATATGGTTTTGATAAAAATATGAACTGGTCAACCAACATCAGCAAAATAGTGGAGAAAAGTAAAAAGGTGTTAAATATAATGAGGGCTTTGAGGGGTAAAGATTGGGGGGCTGATAGGTTGACATTGAAAACAATATATATCACTTTAATTCCATCTGTTATTGACTACGGGTGCATTATTTATCAATCTGCTTCAAAAACACTACTTGGGAAAATAGACCGGATCCAGTCGCAGGCGTTAAGATTATGTTGTGGAACTACTAAATCTACTCCAGTGGCAGCATTACAAGTAGAAATGAATGAAAAACCTTTGGACATGAGGAGAGATCAACTCTCAGCAGTTTATTGGGCAAACTTAAAAGGATCCAAGCAAGGACATCCAACCCGTCAAGTGCTAATAAACTGCCAAGAAAAAGAGAAGAAAAGAATGAATAGTTTTGGGTGGATAATAGGAGATATATGTAACAAAACACAAATTGACAATATTAAAGTGAGCCCTACAGTACCAATTCCTGCAATACCAGCGTGGATGTATGACAACCCAAAGGTAAACATGCAATTACTGAAGAATAGACATTTAAATAGTTACCAGATAGAACAATTGATTGAGGAAATGTTTTTTGATAACATCATGAAATTCACAGATGCATCAAAAACTATAAATAGTAAAGTAGGAGCTGCTGCAGTTATCCCACAAGGAAATATAGTGTTGAATAAAAGAATCAGTGATAAACTATCTGTTTTTACGGGGGAATTGGTAGCAATTTATATGGCAGTTAACTGGATAGAGGAAAACAAAGCAAGGAAAGTAGTCGTGTGCTCGGACTCCAGCAGTGCTTTGATGAGCATAAAAAACATAACATCAGAAACAAGACAAGATATAGTTTATGAAATAGTTCAGGCAATCTACAGGATAAATAAAGCGGGAGGTGTGGTAACATTTCTCTGGGTTCCTGCTCATGTAGGAGTTGTGGGGAATGAGTTAGCTGATAGATACGCGAAACAAGCAAGCACTAAAACAGAAGTAAACATGGAGATGAAGCACAGTAAAGAAGAAGTGAAGAGCATCATTAAGATAGAACACAATAAAAAGTGGCAGGATAATTGGAATAAGGAAACAAAAGGTAGAGAGTTTTACAAAGTCCAGAGGAAAGTAGGTGTAATGAGAGGAGGGGGTAGAAATAGGAAAGAAGAAGACATTATTACTAGAATGAGATTAGGACATACATATCTAAATAGTTCACTAAAATTGATTGGAAACATAATACAGGGCTGTGTGATTCTTGCCATCAGATAGAAAATGTTGACCATGGTTTAATACAATGTAGGAAATATAATAGAGAAAGAGAAATACTGGAAAATAAGTTAGCAAAAGAAAATATTAGGTTAGAAGTGGGAGATATATTAGGATTTAATTCAGAACACATAGGATATAAAGCAATATAAACATATTTAAAAAACACTGGGTTGAATAAAAGGAAATAGAGTAGGGATCCACCTCGGTCCACACTCCATTACAGTAGGTGGCGCTAATGCACACCACAAGGTTGCTTGCCAACCGCCATAAAAACAAAAGAAGAAGAAGAAGAAGAAGCAGAGCAGTACTGCCTTGTAACGTCAAGTGTGCTAACTGTCGTGAAAGCACATCGACACAGAAAGCCGCGAACAGGACGCTAATAAGTCAGTCTTATTATTTGTTCTCCAGTTTTAAATATTTACGTCGTATAAAATACATATGTGATTCTTTATTCAAGGATAAAGTGGTCTCTATGCGCTAGAAACACTGTGCCGCTTCTCGTGCTATCTTTGCTTGTTAGTTAGCTTAGCTTGTTAGCTGCTAACAGAAGACACAGAAGTTATCAACACATCGCTAAGTAGAGATCAAGTGTGAGAGTAAAGTGTTGTGATTGTGTGAAAATGTCTACATTACAAATGTTGAGAGCGTTGGTGGATCAGCGACTAACTGCTGCCGTTGAAGAAATATTTGTAGTGTTAGAAAGAACGATAGCAGAATACGAGGCGGAACTTTCTTGAACAAAAGAGGAAAACTATCAACTACTGGAAGCTGTTTTCAAGAAACATCAAGTTGTGTTACACAGAACAGGTTTGTTTGCTTCTTACTCTCAAATGTTTACTAACTTTATATTTGATTAATAACAAGAACGTGACATTTGGAATGTATAATATAATCACAATGAAGAGTGGTGGAACAAGTCAGAGCTGGGCCGGGGGCGGCCCCCATGACGGGGCCCCCTAAACCTAAATAATAAAGCTAATTCTAACATCATCTTATAACACACACATGCCTCTCTAGGTTTACCGCCAACAATCTTTGACCAAGTTTTAAAAAGTTTCCCAGACATTTTTTGCTGAAATTTGCATTTTCCTGACATGTATTTTTTTTCTCACTTTCACCACAGCATCAGCCCGTTCACAGGATGTAGAAAACATCTCAAAGGGGATCTGATTTTTGTTTTAACTTTGCCTACCTTTCACACCCCTAATGTAAGACAATAACATGTTTTTATTTTTTTATGTATTCTAATTCCTAAACAAATGTTAGCAAAACCTTAACTATCCTAATTCTAACAATGAAGTCAATGGGAGCGCCTCTAATCCGCTCACTAAGCCCCCTAAATAAGAATGAGTTGATCAATATAATATACCCAGAAGTCTTTTTCTTAAATGCTATCCCTTTAAAACATGCTGTAAAAATGCATATCCTCAGGATATATGCCTTATAATAGCCACAAACTGGAGGATACATTTTTACTTAGATAACATTTTAAAAATAGTTTAAAGGTTTTATGGAATTTTCCAGGGTGTACACCGCCTTCCGCCCCCCTGTTTGATTGATTGATTGAGACTTTTATTAGTAGATTGCACAGTACAGTACATATTCCGTGCAATTGACCACTAAATGGTAACACCATTCGGGTGTTTTTTAAACAAGTTTTTCAACTTGAGGTAGAAAATGGATGGATGGAATAAGACACATCACAATACAACCATACAGGATAAAAGTTGGCTTTTGCGGCGCTAGCTTAATGCTAACATACAATGGACGACCACATTGACAGGCTAACAAAAATTAGCATTGCGATCGTTTTAAACTTGTACAAAGGTTTAACAAATAGGAGTTTACTTGAACAAAACTGACACAAAACAACAGATGCATTTTTACTTCCATACTTATAATCCCCAAACTGTGTAGAAACTAAACTTGGTACGACAAAGCTGTCATGTTCATCAAACCTTAAAACTCTGATTTAGTATGGGACATAATACAATAGTTTCCACTCACAAAGACCCCAAACATCCACATTTTTAACCACTGATTTGTATTTTTGATGTTCAGTTGGCCGACCAGAGGAATTAGTTGTCACGACAGCTAACTGTATCTTCTTACATCACACGTTCCACCATCCTCCATTGCAGCAAATACATTTCTTACATGTATTATTATCACTGAAGGACAGTAGAAAAAGGCTAAACATGTTACACACAAAGGACGGGCAGGCTAATTGCTAAGCTAGCCACTAAACTAGCTTGAAACAAGAATAAATAATTGCTTAATAATATTTCCTATTTAAAATCAATTGGCATGTTTTCAAACTTCAACCATTTACACATGTTTCAACTGATTCAAACCATTCCACTTTCAACATATTCCACTGATCCTGGACATTCAATCTATTATTTTTCCAAGTTCAAAAAAATTCCAGGAATTCACATTTTTCAAACCCTTTCTTGACCCTTTTTTCTGGCGACAAGTCCTTCCACATTTTTCAACCGATCCATCGTCAATCAGGAAAAAAAAAATGTTGTTTTTCGAACTTGGAAAAATTCCAGGTTTTCAGAAGATTCCAGGAATTTCATAATACCATTTCTCAATTAAAATTGTTACTACTTCAACATTTCTCGACCGATTTGAAAGAGTCCAACACTCACTGTTCAGAACATTCACAGTTTTCCCCAAAAATCCCACTTTTCCCAAAATTCCCAAATTTCCAGGAAGTTACCATTGATATGAACCTATTCAAACCATTCCAACATCAACATATTCCACTCGTCCTGGACATTCAAAATAACATGTTCCCAAGTTTTAAACCAAATTACAGTTTTCCTGGAAATTCCAACTCTTCAACATTTAAACCATTCCAACATTCAAACTATTTGTACATTCTTACTACATTCTGTCAGCATTTCAGTTCAACTTCAGTATTGGAGCATTCACACACAATTCCTTCAGGAATTGTTTCATTTACTTATTATTATTATTATTATTATTATTATTATTATTATAATTAAATGTAGCGTACTACATTGAATGTGTGGACTGCATGAATGATGCCTTCTCAGTTCTCACTCTAACGCAATTTGAGTGTCCAGAAACGCACTAAATTAATGTAATCCATTATTACTATTATTAATAAGATAAACAAGTTATCTTTTGAAGGTGTAGTCAGTAATCTGATTACTTCATCCCAGTTTAACTGTGGTGACACTATCTAAATCAGGGGTGGCCATTACGTCGATCGCGAGCTACCAGTCGACCGCGGGGGGTGTGTCAGTCGATCTCCAGCCAGGCTTTTAAAAAAATAGACTTAAAAATGAGTGATCATCAATCTTCACCAAGACGTCACTTAAATGACATTCACGGTACCGGAGGGTCTTGTGAGATGACGCTGGCTGCTGCAAGATCATTATTATGAAAATATGACCGAGAGGAAGGCGAGAAACACTTTTTATTTCAACAGACTCTCGCGCCGTACCTTCCGTCAAAACTCTAAAGGCCGACTGCACATTTCCTATCTTCACAATAAAATCCCTGCTTCATACAGGGATTACAGAGGGAATACAGAGCTTCGGAAAACTGGCGCGCACAAGCGATCCCTCAGAAAGCTGGCGTGCACATCACTTGTGCGCGCCAGCTTTCCGAGACTCTTATTTTGTTAGCGCAGGCAGCATGAAGCAGGGCTTTTATTGTGAAGATAGGAAATGTGCAGTCGGCCTTTAGAGTTTTGACGGAAGGGACGGCGCGAAAGTCTGTTGAAATAAAAAGTGTTTCTCGCCTTCCTCTCTGTCATTTTTTCATAATAATGATCTGGCAGCAGCCAGCGTCATCTCACAAGACCCTCGGGTGCCGTGAATGTCAATCAAGCAAGCTACGGAATTTGCCGCCAATGTTTTTCTTGTAAAGTGTATGGAAGCTGGATGAATTAGATGCCAAATACCAACTACTTTCATATGGTATTGTACAGAAAGGACAACTTTTTTTCTCCTCCATTTGAAAATGTGGGCGTTATCATCATTACTGTCTGATTCCAATCAATGCAAGTCATCAGAATCAGGTAATACACCAACTTATATTCTTGTCTTTGTGAAAGAAAGACATCTATATGTGTTACACATGCTTGTATTATCATTAAACACATTTAACTTGTTTACAAAAATGTCTCTTTCATAAATAAATAAATATAAATGATATATATAAATGAGGTAGATCCCCTCGAGTTGGTCAATTGAAAAGTAGCTCGCCTGCAGAAAAAGTGTGGGCACCCCTGATCTAAATGAAAGCAACACAGATGTCATCTTTTTTGGCCAACATGTTGACTGTGCTCATGCTTCTTTTATAACGGACATGTCTCTAAAGATGAATGTGAAAATGACAGTAATTATTGTCCACCAGCAGGGGGAGCTCATCACTAGTACTACTGTGTGGAAGCTGGCATGTGGTACATTATTTCCTGTGTGTGTATGACTTATTCAGAGGGAGAACAGCACACTTTCACGTATGGCGTCTACCATTAAGGATTGCAGGAATGACTTTTAGGATGATTTTATATGAATAAGGTGGATTGGATGTTGGCCTGGGAAGGCATTCCCCTGAAGGTCTTCTTCATGTGTCAGCTGGAAGTACCCTGACTGCTGTGAGGGGAAACTGATGAGATTGTGAGATCATATGTTGGTGCAGGACAATGTCTCATGTGACTGAGTAAAGCTGGACTTTTATCAAGAATGTTTGTTTTCTCCTGTTTCACAGACCTAAAAGAAGCGTATCTTCCCAATGAGCAGGAGGAGGAACCACAGTCCCCCAACATACTTGAGGAAGAAGAGGTACCACACTCCCAACACAATAAAGAGGGAGGAGAGGAACCACAGCCCCCCCACATTAAAGAGGAAGACGAGACGCCACAGACCCATAATGTTAAACTGACCCTTCACATTAAGAAGGGAGAGGAGGACCCACTGACCTCCTGCTTTAAAGAGGAAGAAGAGGACCAAGAGCCGCCGCACATTAAAGAGGAAGAGGAGGAAGAGGGCATCAGTCAGCCTAAATGGTTGGAGGAGTTCCCAGTGACTGGTGTCCCTGTGAAGAGTGAAGATGATGAGGTGAAAGGTGAAAGTGAGGAGAGGGGAGGGGGGGAGCCTCCAAGCAGCAGCTCAACACAACACATGACAACAGAAGCTGATGGAGACCACTGTGGAGGATCACAAGCAGACAAGCTCTTAGCTCCACTATCAGATAGTGAGGACACAACGTCACACTCTCCTGACACTGATGATGAAGACTCTAAAGATGATAAGACATGTCACACTGACAACACTCACTTCACATCTTCTCACTCTCACAAAACCTTTAAATACCATAGTTATCTGAAAAGACACATGAGAACACACACTGGAGAAAAACCTTTTTCCTGTTCAATCTGTGGTAAAGGTTTTACAGAAAACTGGTGTTTGAAAGTACACAAGAGAACACACACTGGTGAAAATTCACATTCCTGTTCAATCTGCAACAGAAGCTTTTGTCAACAATCAAAGCTTGTTGCACACATGAGAAGACACTCTGGAGAGAAAGTGTTGAGTTGCAGTGTGTGTGGTGAAAGATTGTCTTCTAAGTAGCAGTGTAAGAAACACAAGTGTGCTGGTGAGAACAGCAGCAGCAAATGAAACTGCAGGATTTGAAATAAACTGTCCAGACTTTCATTTTGACTTTCTAACAACATCAGCACATATAACATGTGTGACATTGTTGTTTGTCTAACAATCTTTTTAATATGCTTCTACATTTATAGATTAGATATTTTATATAAGTGTTTTTTCTTACTCGAGTACATGCATTAATTTGCAACATTGTGTACTTTTATTAAAAATTGAACAGAACAATTTGACTGAAAAGGTGAGAGTAATCAGTACAAAACATATTTTACATACATTAAAAAAATGTAAGTGTATATATATTCATCATACAATATTAGACTTATTCATAATAGTGTTTTTATAGGTGTTTGAAATATTGAAGTGTGACATATTTTATTTCTAATTATTAATCATCCCATGGATTAGCACCTTTATATGATATACATATCAATCAATCAATCAATGTTTATTTATATAGCCCTAAATCACTAGTGTCTCAAAGGGCTGCACAAACCACTACGACATCCTCGGTAGGCCCACATAAGGGCAAGGAAAACTCACACCCAGTGGGACGTCGGTGACAATGATGACTATGAGAACCTTGGAGAGGAGGAAAGCAATGGATGTCGAGCGGGTCTAACATGATACTGTGAAGGTTCAATCCATAATGGATCCAACACAGTCGCGAGAGTCCAGTCCAAAGCGGATCCAACACAGCAGCGAGAGTCCCGTTCACAGCGAAGCCAGCAGGAAACCATCCCAAGCGGAGGCGGATCAGCAGCGCAAAGATGTCCCCAGCCGATACACAGGCAAGCAGTACATGGCCACCGGATCGGACCGGACCCTCTCCACAAGGGAGAGTGGGACATAGGAGAAGAAGAAAAGAAACGGCAGATCAACTGGTCTAAAAAGGGAGTCTATTTAAAGGCTAGAGTATACAAATGAGTTTTAAGGTGAGACTTAAATGTTTCTACTGAGGTGGCATCTCAAACCTTTACCGGGAGGGCATTCCAGAGTACTGGAGCCCGAAAATAAAACACTCTATAGCCCGCAGACTTTTTTGGGGCTTTGGGAATCACTAATAAGCCGGAGTCCTTTGAACGCAGATTTCTTGCCGGGACATATGGTACAATACAATCGGCAAGATAGGATGGAGCTAGACCGTGTAGTATTTTATACGTAAGTAGTAAAACCTTAAAGTCACATCTTAAGTGCACAGGAAGCCAGTGCAGGTGAGCCAGTATAGGTATATATGTATGTATATATGTATATAAAGGTATATACAGTATAGGTATATATGTATGTATATATGTATATAAAGGTATATACAGTACAGGTATATATGTATGTATATATGTATATAAAGGTATATACAGTATAGGTATATATGTATGTATATATGTATATAAAGGTATATACAGTACAGGCGTAATGTGATCAAACTTTCTTGTTCTTGTCAAAAGTCTAGCAGCCGCATTTTGTACCAACTGTAATCTTTTAATGCTAGACATGGGGAGATCCGAAAATAATACGTTACAGTAGTCGAGGCGAGACGTAACAAACGCATGGATAATGATCTCAGCGTCTTTAGTGAACAGAATGGAGTGAATTTTAGCGATATTACGGAGATGAAAGAAGGCCGTTTTAGTAACGCTTTTAATGTGTGCCTCAAAGGAGAGAGTTGGGTCGAAGATAATACCCAGATTCTTTACCGTGTCGCCTTGTTTAATTGTTTGGTTGTCAAATGTTAGAGTTGTATTATTAAATAGAGTTCGGTGTCTAGCAGGACCGATAATCAGCATTTCCGTTTTTTTGGCGTTGAGTTGCAAAAAGTTAGCGGATATCCATTGTTTAATTTCATTAAGACACGCCTCCAGCTGACTACAATCCGGCGTGTTGGTCAGCTTTAGGGGCATGTAGAGTTGGGTGTCATCAGCATAACAGTGAAAGCTAACACCGTATTTGCGTATGATGTCACCTAGCGGCAGCATGTAGATGCTGAAGAGTGCAGGGCCAAGGACCGAACCCTGGGGAACTCCACACGTTACCTTAACGTAGTCCGAGGTCACATTGTTATGGGAGACGCACTCCATCCTATCAGTAAGATAAGAGTTAAACCAAGACAGGGCTAAGTCTGACATACCAATTAGTGTTTTGATACGTTCTAATAAAATATTATGATCGACGTATCGAAAGCAGCGCTAAGATCGAGGAGCAGCAACATAGATGACGCATCAGAATCCATCGTTAGCAATAGATCATTAGTCAATTTTGCGAGGGCTGTCTCCGTGGAGTGATTTGCCCTGAAACCGGATTGAAAGGTTTCACATAGATTGTTAGACGCTAAGTGTTCATTTAACTGCTCCGCAACAATTTTTTCGAGGATTTTTGAAATGAAGGGAAGGTGAGACACCGGTCGGTAGTTTACCATGAGGTCAGGATCGAGGTTAGGTCTTTTAAGAAGAGGATGAATAACCGCTTTTTGGAATGCTAGGGGAACAGTGCCCGAGGAGAGTGATAAGTTTATAATATTTAGCACTGATGGACCTAATAATACAAAGAGCTCCTTGATCAGTTTCCCAGGAAGAGGGTCAAGTAAACATGTTGTTTGTTTTATTCCATTTACACGTTGTAACAATTCCTCTAATGTTATTTCCTCAAAACGAGAGAAACTATTTTGGAGGGCAGTATCCGCCGTATATACAATCGTTTCAGTGTTAATAGAACCCTGTTGTAGCTGGGACGCATTGTCTTTAATCTCCTTTCTAATGACTCCAATTTTCTTACTAAAGAATTGCATAAAGTCATCAGCTGAGTGGGTGGAGCTACTGGAAGGAGTCCCTTGTTGGGTTAGCGATGCTACCGTACTAAACAAAAATTTAGGATCGTTTTTATTACGGTGGATGAGATTTGAATAATAATTAGCTTTAGCTAAGGTAAGCATGCGTTTATAAGTTATTAAACCATCACTCCATGCTTGATGGTGCACCTCAAGTTTAGTCGTGCGCCATTTGCGTTCCAGCTTTCTACATAATAATTTCTGAGCTCCAGTTTCTTCTGTAAACCACGGGGTACGCTTTTTTGGAGCCTTTTTTAACTTTAGCGGTGCTATGTTATCAATGGTTTCGCGCAGGGCGTTGTTAAAGTTGTTAGTGAGGTTATCAATAGAGCCCACATACTTTGGGAATGGTGCCATTACCGAGGGCAGTAGGTCAGCAAGAGTTGTCGTTGTGGCAGCATTAATGTTGCGGCTGCTATAGCATTTATTATTATGAGTGTGCCGAACATGAGTCTGAACTTCAAATTTTATAAGGTAATGATCGGACAATACTTTAGTATACGGGAGTATCATAACTTTGGAAACGGTGATACCTCTGACAAGCACTAGGTCTATCGTATTACCGCTGCGATGCATCGGTTCATTTATTATTTGTGTAAGGCCGAAGCTATCAATTAGTCTGGAGCGCCACGCATGGTGGGTCCGATGGGGTATTCATATGAATATTAAAGTCCCCCATTATAATTATATTATCGGTGTGCATCACTAGATCAGCAAAAAACTCTGAGAATTCACTGATAAAGTTTGAATAGGGCCCTGGAGGGCAGTAGATAACAGACACCACCATGCTTGACGGTGGAATGGTGTTCCTGGGATTAAAGGCCTCACATTTCTTTCCTCGAAAAATATTGCTGGACATTGTGGCCAAACAGCTAATTTTTTGTTTCATCTGACCATGGAACTTTACTCCAGAAAGTCTTATCTTTGTCCATGTGATGCCAGATGAAACATAAAATGAGCTGTTTGGCCACAATACCCAGCAAAATGTTTGGAGGAAAAAAAGGTGAGGGCTTTAATCCCAGGAACACCATGCCCACCGTCATTGCTGTTTGTATACGAACATTGCTGTATTTATAATAATATTGCTGTATATATACTGCATATAACATTGCTGTATTTATAATAATATTGTTGTATATATACTGCATATAACATTGCTGTATATATAATAATATTGCTGTATATATACTGCATATAACATTGCTGTATTTATAATAATATTGTTGTATATATACTGCATATAACATTGCTGTATATATAATAATATTGCTGTATATATACTGCATATAACATTGCTGTATTTATAATAATATTGCTGTATATATACTGCATATAACATTGCTGTATATATAATAATATTGCTGTATATATACTGCATATAACATTGCTGTATTTATAATAATATTGCTGTATATATACTGCATATAACATTGCTGTATTTATAATAATATTGCTGTATATATACTGCATATAACATTGCTGTATTTATACTTTTGACCCAGCATATTTGCTCACATGTACAGTAGACCCATAATAAATTCATAAAAGAAGCAAACTTCATGAATGTTTTTAGTGAGCAACAAGTATGTGCTCCAATCACTACATCACACAAAATAAGGGTTGTAGAAATGATTGCAAATGGCCATGACATGATGTTCTTTACAAGTGTATGTAAACTTTTGACCACGACTGTATTTACATCATCCTCACAAGACAACCAAACTTGTCATCCACAATATATTTAAGAATAATGTTTGTAATCAAGTATAAAGTTAGTAAAGATGTGAGAGCAAGAAGTAAACAAAGCTGTTCTGTGTAACACAACTTGATGATGTTTCTTATAAAACACTGTCCAGTAGTTGATGTTGTCGCTCCTTCTCCTCTTTTCTTGGCCAAAGTTCCTCCTCATACTTTGCTATCCTTCTTTGGCACATTTTCACACAATCACAACACTTTACACTCACATTAGTTCCCTACTTAGCGATGTTTAAATAACTTCCTCGTCTCTTTGTTAGCAGCTAACAAGCTAAGCTAACTAGCCAGCTAAACTAGCTGCAAACTTTCTTAAAATAAGCTAGTAAACAAAGTGCGCTCAGACTGATGTATCCGGCTACAAACAATTATTAACCGTTTGTACTCTATGAAACAACATGTATGTAAGAATACAGAAATATAATGCCCGCCTTTAGGCCTTCTCCGTCAGACGCCATCTTGCGTTATCACCCCATCGGTCCACGCATGCGCGTACCAGACGTCACTTCCGTCAACTTGTTTTGCCACACTTACTTACCATGCTTCTTTTGTGTCATCTGTATTTCAATAACAACGTCATCATAAACCATTACATACAAAACAATCGTCATTAAAAAATAAGGTGAAACAGCACAGATCTGTACACAAACATGAAAGATGTGTTCAGCAGCCTTAAATGGAAAATAAATCGATTTTTTAAATTATTTTATAATAAGTTATTTATTTCGGGAATCTAAAAATGTTAAAAAAAATAGTTAGGTTACAGTAAGTGCTTTGTTTAAAAAATATCAACATTTCAAAAATAAATGATGCGATGGGAGTTAGTGGCGCCCCCGTGTGTCATTCATTACAATGACAGAAGCGTAAAAGTGGTTGAAATTGTGGCGATACACCTTGTTTATATTCATATTCTTGTTCCCTTTGACTCCGAGGTAAGCTATTATTTTTTTATACATACATTACTAAAACATACAAGTATGTCATTAAGATGGTAGTGGCTGCTGGTGGCAGGAGCTCTGTGCTCTTGTGTCATCCTTTTCTCTTCCTGCTGTTTCCCTCTTCTTTTCATGTGGGGTTTGTTTGCCTTTTTGTTGGGGACCCTTTGGGACTGTGTGACAAGGGGTGGCACTTTCGTGACTTCTGCGTTGCTTTTTTTGTGAACTTCTGGATCTGCCTACCGGGAGCCTTTTGGCCATGGAGACCAACTGCTGGGTCTCCCAGAGTCCATTTGGAGAGACTGGAGGAGATGCGGATGAAGAGACAGGACTGCGGAGCAGGTGCTGAGCGCCGTGATGGACAAGCTTCACAGTGTCTTGGCTGAATGAGCAGGTATCGGACACCTTGGTCTCCTTGGACGCGTCCTCGCTCATCCATGCGGACTGGACACTGGCCGAGAGTTGGTGGGCGGCTCTCTTGGTTGCTTTGTTGGGTCTGCTCCTGTCTCTGGCCATGCTCCTCCCACCCCAGCAGATGATGGTGTGGAACACCGCAGAGGCCCCACAGTGTATATGGGTGTTGAAATTATGTTTTTGTTTGGTTGCTTGTGAATGCATGGTGCAATCGTGTGTGCGCAATATATATTATTGGTTAATTATTTGTTGTTGTTTTACTTTTACTTTTGTAGCAGTAAGTAGAAATAACACTGCTGGAGTGGCAGCTGGTTGCATCAGATCTGCTCTTTTAATGTCCTTTGTGTTCTTTGATGTTTCTCTCTTACGCACGTTTATGTGTGCTACGGCTATGTGGTTTTTCTATTTCTTCCCTCGGCCTCGGTCTGGACCACCTCTCCAGCGGCCCAAGCTTTGACTGAACATTTTTTCATTTTACTCAGCGCTCTCCCCAGCATTTACCTGTTTCTCACCTTTTTTGTAAGGGGCGCCTCTTCTGTCTCCCTGGAATGTTTGCCTGCTCTTGAATGGGATTGTCACAGCTAAACAATGTGTGCAAACCATGCAAATGCGCGTATTGATACCTGGGATATGGCGAGGACTTTTTCATTTTCAATTCAAGTCAATGTGTCGATTTCCACTGCTGCCGAACCCTTTGTCTGTGCCGTACCACAACCCTGCGCTAAATATAAGCAGAGCTTTTATATTTGCCAGATGGCACAATGCGGCAGGTCAATGGAGCTAATCAATCAATGTTTATTTATATAGCCCCAAATCACAAATGTCTCAAAGGACTGCACAAATCATTACGACTACAACATCCTCGGAAGAACCCACAAAAGGGCAAGGAAAACTCACACCCAGTGGGCAGGGAGAATTCACATTCAGTGGGACGCCAGCGACAATGCTGACTATGAGAAACCTTGGAGAGGACCTCAGATGTGGGCAACCCCCCCCCTCTAGGGGACCGAAAGCAATGGATGTCGAGCGGGTCCAACATGATACTGTGAAAGTTCAATCCATAGTGGCTCCAAGACAGCAGCGAGAGTCCCGTCCACAGGAAACCATCTGAAGCGGATCAGCAGCGTAGAGATGTCCCCAACCGATACAGGCGAGCGGTCCATCCTGGGTCCCGACGAGCGGTCCATCCTGGGTCTCGACTCTGGACAGTCAGTACTTCATCCATGGTCATCGGACCGGACCCCCTCCACAAGGGAGGGGGGGACATAGGAGAAAGAGAAGAAGCGGCAGATCAACTGGTCTAAAAAGGAGGTCTATTTAAAGGCTAGAGTATACAAATGAGTTTTAAGATGAGACTTAAATGCTTCTACTGAGGTAGCATCTCGAACTGTTACCGGGAGGGCATTCCAGAGTACTGGAGCCCGAACGGAAAACGCTCTATAGCCCGCAGACTTTTTTTGAGCTCTAGGAATCACTAATAAGCCGGAGTCTTTTGAACGCAGATTTCTTGCCGGGACATATGGTACAATACAATCGGCAAGATAGGCTGGAGCTAGACCGTGTAGTATTTTATACGTAAGTAGTAAAACCTTAAAGTCACATCTTAAGTGCACAGGAAGCCAGTGCAGGTGAGCCAGTATAGGTATATATGTATGTATATATGTATATAAAGGTATATACAGTATAGGTATATATGTATGTATATATGTATATAAAGGTATATACAGTACAGGCGTAATGTGATCAAACTTTCTTGTTCTTGTCAAAAGTCTAGCAGCCGCATTTTGTACCAACTGTAATCTTTTAATGCTAGACATGGGGAGACCCGAAAATAATACGTTACAGTAATCGAGACGAGACGTAACAAACGCATGGATAATGATCTCGGCGTCTTTAGTGGACAAAATGGAGCGAATTTTAGCGATATTACGGAGATGAAAGAAGGCCGTTTTAGTAACACTTTTAATGTGTGACTCAAAGGAGAGAGTTGGGTCGAAGATAATACCCAGATTTTTTACAGAGTCACCTTGTTTTATTATTTGGTTGTCAAATGTTAAAGTTGTATTATTAAATAGAGGTCGGTGTCTAGCAGGACCGATAATCAGCATTTCCGTTTTTTTGGCATTAAGTTGCAAAAAGTTAGCGGACATCCATTGTTTAATTTCATTAAGACACGCTTCCAACTGACTACAGTCCGGCATGTTGGTCAGCTTTAGGGGCATGTAAAGTTGGGTGTCATCAGCATAACAGTGAAAGCTAATACCGTATTTGCGTATGACGTCACCTAGCGGCAGCATGTAGATGCTGAAGAGTACAGGGCCAAGGACCGAACCCTGGGGAACTCCACACGTTACCTTAACATAGTCCGAGGTCACACTGTTATAGGAGACGCACTGCATCCTATCAGTAAGATAAGAGTTAAACCATGACAGGGCTGAGTCTGACATACCAATTCGTATTTTGATACGCTCTAATAAAATATTATGATCGACGGTATCGAAAGCAGCGCTAAGATCGAGGAGCAGCAACATAGATGACGCATCAGAGTCCATCGTTAGCAATAGATCATTAGTCAATTTTGCGAGGGCTGTCTCAGTCGAGTGATTTGCCCTGAAACCGGATTGAAAGGTTTCACATAGATTGTTAAACGCTAAGTGCTCATTTAGCTGCTCCGCAACAATTTTTTCGAGGATTTTCGAAATAAAGGGAAGGTGAGACACCGGTCGGTAGTTTACCATGAGGTCAGGATCGAGGTTAGGTCTTTTAAGGAGAGGATGAATAACCGCTTTTTTGAATGCAACGGGAACAGTGCCCGAGGAAAGTGATAAGTTTATAATATTTAGCACTGATGGACCTAATAATACAAAAAGCTCCTTGATAAGTTTCCCAGGAAGTGGGTCAAGTAAACATGTTGTTTGTTTTATTCCATTTACACGTTGTAACAATCCTTCTAATGTTATTTCATCAAAACGAGAGAAACTATTTTGGATATTTGCAGTATCCGCCGTATATACAATCGTATCTGTGTTACTATAACCCCGTTGTAGCTGGGACGCATTGTCTTTAATCTCCTTTCTAATAAGTTCAATTTTCTTATTAAAGAACTTCATAAAGTCATCTGCCGAATGGGTGGAGCTACTGGAAGGAGTCCCTTGTTGGGTTAGCGATGCTACAGTACTAAACAAAAATTTTGGATCGTTTTTATTAATGCGGATGAGATTTGAGTAATAATTAGTTTTAGCAAAGGTAAGCATGCGTTTATAAGTTATTAAACTATCACTCCATGCTTGATGGTGCACCTCAAGTTTAGTCGTGCGCCATTTGCGTTCCAGCTTTCTACATAATAATTTCTGAGCTCTAGTTTCTTCAGTAAACCATGGCGTACGCCTTTTTGGAGCCTTTTTTAACTTCAGCGGTGCTATACTATCAATGGTTTCGCGCAGGGCGTTGTTAAAGTTGTTAGTGAGGTTATCAATAGAGCCCACATACTTTGGGAACGGTGCCATTACCGAGGGCAGTAGGTCCGCAAGAGTCGTCGTTGTGGCAGCATTAATGTTGCGGCTGCTATAGCAGTTATTATTCTTATTAGCTTGCCGAACATGAGTCTGAACTTCGAATTTTATAAGGTAATGATCGGACATTACTTTAGTATACGGGAGTATCATAACTTTGGAGACGGTGATACCTCTGACAAGCACTAGGTCTATCGTATTGCCGCTGCGATGCGTCGGTTCATTTATTATTTGTGTAAGACCACAGCTATCAATTATAGTCTGGAGCGCCACGCACGGTGGGTCCAATGGGGTATTCATATGGATATTAAAGTCCCCCATTATAATTATATTATCGGCGTGCGTCACTAGATCAGCAACAAACTCTGAGAATTCACTAATAAAGTCCGAATAGGGCCCTGGGGGGCGGTAGATAACGGCCAGGCACAGAGGCAGAGGTGTGGCAGACTTCATAGAAAGCACCTCAAACGATTTATATTTATTATTTAAGTTAGGACTAAAGTTAAAGTTTTCGTTGTATATTAGTGCGACACCCCCTCCCCTTTTGAGGTGACGGGCAATATGCGCATTCGTATAGTTAGGAGGGGATGCCTCATTTATCGCAAAAAAGTCGTCTGGTTTAAGCCAGGTTTCGCTAAGACTGATGACGTTAAGGTTGTTGTCTCTAATGACCTCATTGACTAATAACGTTTTGGGAGACAAAGATCTGATGTTTAGAAAGCCCATATTATAGGTAGTGGGCTGTTTTAAGGAGTTGTTGATAAAATTATCCGTAGTAGCAATATTAATAATGTTGCGTTTATTATGCGCAGTGTACTTAAAATAATTACGACCATATCTAGGAATTGATATGACGGGAATTTTCAGATTGTCTACTTGGCGCTGCGATAAACTGAACGCATCATAATTTGCCACCTCAGTAGAGCGCATGTCTAACTCTGACGTAGTCATAGACACAGTAGAAAAAACATTTTGTGAGTTGTGTATTATTCTACGAAAATTGCTATGTGTACAGGGATCATCCAGCCTGGCGTTGGCTAGTTCTAACTTAACTGACTCCATACCCAGGCTAGCAGGCTCTGTAATTGCCTGTGACCGGGCTTGCTCTAAGATCTGCTTCAGTGGAACAGAAAGCCACGCTTAAACATAATAATACATTATCTGGTTTACTTTCAAAATAAAATACTAAAAAACTGTTTTGTTCAATGAAAATCTCCCCCAACATTTACTAAGATTAAACACAAATACGGCAACAAGAGAAGTTTCCAACCTTACTCTTTTCTAAATGAAATGTGTGCAGCTGAGTCTGTCTCTCAGCAGTAAATGTGCTGCTGCTTGCTGCTTGCTGCTTGAATAGATGCTGCAGTGTAAAACACTAAATGGCACATATGTCCTCTCTGTATGCATTGCAACTCTAAAGTACTTTTTCTACATTCCAATTGCATTTATTGATGAATAAACAAGCAACTCCACTCACGATGACTCTAAAGTTCAGTGATGTGTTGCTAACTTCAGACTTTTTCATCTTTGTAGTTATCAACCATGATGTAACAATGCTGCTCATCTACCAGAGTCCACATTTTGTTAACAATGTTATTCATTCCTACTTACAATTGGATAATAACATCAATAATATGCAATGGTAATTTTTGGGGAGATTTTATAAGACACAAAAACAAATGAAAATATTAAAATGTCCTGTCTTCAAAGATGAGAAGAAAAAAAAATATTGGATACATATTTAATATTTAATACATGCACACAACTAAAAAAGTAACTACAGGCCAACATATAACAGTAGAAGATGAGAAACACTACATACAACTTCAAATATACATTCATTTTAAAGGCCGACTGAAATGAGATGTTCTTATTTAAACGGGGATAGCAGCTCCATTCTATGTGTCATACTTCATCATCTCACGATATTGCCATATTTTTGCTGAAATGATTTAGTAGAGAACATCAAGGATAAAGTTCACAACTTTAGGTCGCTAATAGAAAAAGTCTTGCCTGTACCGGAAGTAGCAGACGATGTGCTCGTGATGTCACGGGTTGTAGGGCTCCACACATATTCACATTGTTTATAATGGGAGCCACCAGCAGTAAGAGCAATTTGGACCGGAAAAGCGACAATTTCCCCATTAATTTGAGCGAGAATGAAATATTTGTGAATTAGGATATTGATAGTGAAGGACTAGAATAAAAAAAATAAATAAAAAAAAAAGCGACGGCTCCGGGCGGCGGCAGTGTGAGCGTTTCAGATGTAATTAGACACATATACTAGGATAATTCTGGAAGATCCCTTATCTGCTTATTGTTTTAATAGTGTTTAAGTGAGATTTTAAAGATTGTAGAGACATACCTCGAGGTTGGACGGCTGCGGTGAACACGCAGTGTCTCAGAGAGAAGCCGAGGAGCCAAGCTCACAGCTGCCTTTTTTGACAGCTGCTACAAGACGACAAATAATCCACTGATGTCTCATGTTAGATATATATCACAATTTTCCCATCCAAAAACATGCTGGTTGACGGAGAGAAAACATGTTCGCTTGACCGCTCTGTGTTAAAAACAAACAAAGAAACACCGGCTGTGTCTCGGTGCTAAAGACAGCTGCAATCCACCCACCGCATTATTATTTATAGTCTCCATCATTAAATGAAAAAAAATTGCAAGAGATTCAGCAACACAGATGTCCAAAATATTGTGTAAGCAGACGACTTTTAGCCGCTAGTAGTGCAACCTAATATTTCCTGACAGTCCGTGACGTCACGCATACGCGTCATCATCCCGCGGCGTTTTTAACAAGAAACTCGCGGGAAATTTAAAATTGCAATTTAATAAACTAAAAAGGCCGTATTGGCAAGTGTTGCAATGTTAATATTTCATCATTGATATATAAACTATCAGACTGCGTGGTCGCTAGTAGTGGCTTTCAGTAGGTCTTTAAACATGCTGTGTTTTTAAAGTACATTTAGCACAATCACTGTATAAGTGTTTTTAAATCCCTGCAGCTTCCATGACTGTTGCACACTTGTGCTTACTGACCTGATACTTATACCGGAACATCTTATTACACACAGTGCAACTAAATGGTTTCTCTCCAGTGTGTGTTCTCATGTGCGTGGACATGTCAGGCTTTCTGCAGAAACTCTTCTTACAAACAGAGCAAGTAAAAGGTTTCTCTCCAGTATGTATTCTCATGTGTGTGTTCATATGTTGCTTTGTGGAGAAACTCATCTTACAAACAGAGCAAGTAAAAGGTTTCTCTCCAGTGTGTGTTCTCATGTGTGTGGTCAAGGCAGGCTTCATTGAGAAACTCTTCCTACAAACAGAGCAAGCAAAAGGTTGCTCTCCAGTGTGTGTTCTCATGTGTGTGGTCATGTGTTGCTTTATGGGGAAACTTTTCCTACAAACGGAGCAAGTAAAAGGTTTCTCTCCAGTATGTGTTCTCATGTGTGTGGTCATGAAATGTTTTCTTGAGAAACTCTTCTTACAAACAGAGCAAGTAAAAGGTTTCTCTCCAGTATGTGTTCTCATGTGTGTGGTCACGTCAAGCTTTCTGGAGAAACTCTTCCTACAAAAAGAGCAAGCAAAAGGTTTCTCTCCAGTGTGTGTTCTCATGTGTGAGGTCATTTGTTGCTTTGTGGAGAAACTCTTCTTACAAACAGAGCAAGTAAAAGGTTTCTCTCCAGTATGTATTCTAATGTGTACTGTAAAACGACTCTTGTGTCTAAATGATTTCCCACAATCAGAGCAGTCAAAGTGTTTGTTGTTAGTGCGATGTCTCGTATCACCTTTGGAATTATTTTTACTCTCCAAAGGTTTTTGGATGTGGTCACTGTGATCAGAAGAGTGTGACATCATGTGGTCCATGTCTGACAGTGGAGCAAAGATGCTGTCTGGTTCTGACTTTATATCTTCACAATGCTCTCCATCAGCTTCTGTGATGTGTTGACTTACAAGCTCCACCCCTCTGTTCTCCTCACTTTGACTGTGATGAAGCTGTAAGGACTGAGCTTCATCTTCATCATGAGGCTGCTCCTCTTTAATGTGGGAGGGGGCCTGTCGCTCCTTCTGTCCCACACTGGAGCTCCACTCCTGCTGCTTGGAGGGAATATCTTCATGATTCTCTGCTGACACCTGCTGGACGTCTGCAGAACATAAAACACAAATGAGGTGTTACTCTATTGAAGTTTGCAGTATTCAAACTATTCACATGTGAGCTAGGCCAAACAGACAGTGATGGGCAAGCGACCTGGAAAATGTAATAAGCTAAGCTACAAGTTACTCTCCATTAAATGTAGCTAAGCTATTCTCAGAGAATTGTAGCAAGCTACACTACAAGCTACACTGCAAAAGTAGCTTGCCACATCAAAGCTACATTTAACAGCATTTCTATCTATTGGCCCACATGTATAATATCAAAGTTAATGTAACTGAGAGTGTACAAATGGACCCAGTGAGGTTCCATTGCTGTTAACTATCTGTCATTCAGCTGGGGATACCTTACAACTACCTCAAGGAGTCCCCGCAATCCACTGTATGTATTTATTTATTTATTTTATTTCTACCCTTCTTGAGACACCATCAAGGAAAAGTAGCTTCCGTATGAGCAGGTGTGAACAAGTTAGGACATACATCATGGTCCCTATACGGAAAACCATTGCATCTAATAGAGAATGTCTCATTTGCACCCCTGGTGGTGAAATCTATCAAAATGAGGGTGGTCCCAAAAAGGAGGAATTTTTCAAATTGACTGTGTGTCGGTTTTGAAAGTGCTCCCCTTCTGAGCAACATATGAAATAACAAGTGTATGTAAGACATTGAAATGTGACCCTTTTGGCCAATATTATTTAAAAAAATATGTTTACACACACACACACACACAGAGAGAGAGAGATCGTAATAACATCAAGTAAATAATGTATCAATCAATGATAATTTATATAGCCCTAAAACACTAGTGTCTCAAAGGGCTGCACAAACCACAACACAAACCACAACGACATCCTCGGTAGAGCCCACATAATGTAGAATAAAAACCAGTAAAAAACAAAATCCAAAAGAAATTCAAGAAAAACGTATTTTTTTCTATATTGGAATAGTATGTATATATTAATAATGTTGTAAATATAAATCTTGATATATCTAAAAAGGCTGAACCTAAAGAGGTAGACATTTTTCAGAGGTCTCAAGAAGGTCACACATACAAAAATCTATAGTATGTATGTGTGTGTGTGTGTGTGTGTGTGTGTGTGTGCGTATGTGTGTGTTGTGTACAAACCCTGTTTCCATATGAGATGGGAAATGGTGTTAGATGTAAATATAAACAGAATACAATGATTTGCAAATCCTTTTCAATCCATATTCAGTTGAATATGCTACAAAGACAACATATTTGATGTTCAAACTCATAAACATTTTTTTTTTGCAAATAATCATTAACTTTAGAATTTGATGCCAGCATCACTTGACAAAGAAGTTGGGAAAGGTGGCAATAAATACTGATCAAGTTGAGGAATGCTCATCAAACACTTATTTGGAACATACCACAGGTATGCAGGCTAATTGGGAACAGTTGGGTGCCATGATTGGGTATAAGTGAAGTGAATTATATTTATATAGCACTTTTCTCTAGTGACTCAAAGCGCTTTACATAGTGAAAGCCAATATCTAAGTTACATTTAAAGCAGTGTGGGTGGCACTGGGAGCAGGTGGGTAAAGTGTCTTGCCCAAGGACACAATGGCAGTGACTAGGATGACAGAAGCGAGAATCGAACCTGCAGCCCTCAAGTTGCTGGCACGGCCGCTCTACCAACCGAGCTATGCCGCCCCCGTATAAAAACAGCTTCCCAAAATATGCTCAGTCTTTCACAAGAAAGGATGGGGCGAGGTACACCCCTTTGTCCACAACTGCGTGAGCAAATAGTCAAACAGTTGAAGAACAACCTTTCTCAAAGTGCAATTGCAAGACAATTAGGGATTTTAACATCCACGCTCCATAATATCATCAAAAGGTTCAGAGAGTCTGAAGAAATCACTCCATGTAAGCGGCATGGCCGGAAACCAACATTGAATGACCATGACTTTCTCTCCCTCAGACAGCACTGTATCTAAAACCGACATCAATCTCTAAAGGATATCACCACATGGGCTCAGGAACACTTCCGAAAACCACTGTCACTAAATGCAGTTGGTCGCTACATCTGTAATTGCAACTTAAAGCTCTACTATGCAAAGCGGAAGCCATTTATCAACAACATCCAGAAACGCCGCCGGCTTCTCTGGGCCCGAGATCTTGTATGATGCAAATTGGAAAAGTGTCCTGTGGTCTGACGAGTCCACATTTCAAATTGTTTTTGGAAATATTCAGCACGTGTTACAACAGCGTGTTTTCGTAGTAAAAGAGTGCGGGTACTTTCATGGCCCGTCTGTAGTCCAGACCTGTCTCCCGTGGAAAATGTGTGGCGCATTATGAAGCGTAAAATACAACAACGGAGACCCCGGACTGTTGAACGACTGAAGCTCTACATAAAACAACAATGGTAAAGAATTCCACTTTCAAAGCTTCAACAATTAGTTTCCTCAGTTCCCAAACGTTTATTGAGTGTTGTTAAAAGAAAAGGTGATGTAACAGTGGTGAACATGCCCTTTCCCAACTACTTTGGCACGTGTTGCAGCCATTAAATTATAAGTTATTATTTGCAAAAAAAAAAAAGTTTATGAGTTTGAACATAAAATATTTTGTCTTTGTAGTGCATTCAATTGAAAATGGGTGCAATTCATATGGAAAATGGGTTTGTATTTGTTCCCGTCTTGAGATATCAACAAGGAAAAGTAACTTCCATATGAGGACTGGTGAACAAGTTAGGACATAAATCATGGTCCCAATACAGAAAACCATTGCATCTAATAAAGAGGCAAATAACAAGAGTCTGTGAACATTTCTCCAAAGTCAGGATTTTTTGTTGATTTAATGTGCATAAAAATTGTACATTGACATTTGCAAAGACAGGAATATATGATAAAACAAGACGGCAGATAAAGAAGGACTAAAGAAGGACATCCCAATTCCTCCCCCTCTGGTCAACATATGAAATAACAAGTCAGTCTAAATATCTGAAGTGCTCCCCCTCTGGCCAACATATGTAATAACAAGTGTGAGTAAGAAATTGAAATGTGCCTCCTTTGGCCAAAATGTACAAAATAAATATGTATACAGAGAAATACTTCAAAAACATCAAGTAAATAATGAAGATTAAAAGCCAATTACAAACAAAACATTTAAAAATATATATATATTCAAATGAACTAAAAGCTTAAATTTTATCACACTTTAATAGTATGTTAATATTAATGTTGTAAATACAAATCGTTATATATCTAGAAAGGGTGGTCCTAAAGAGGTAGGCACTGTTACTTCTAATAGAGAGCCAAACACAAGAGTCTGTGAACATTGCTCCAAAGTCAAGATTTTTTATTGATTTAATGTGCATACAAGAGGGAACTTTGACAGGTGCAAAGGCAGCAATATATGATAAAACAAGACGGCAGCTAAGGAAGGACTTCCCTATTCATCCCCAAAAAACACACCAGGTGAGCAGCTGATTTGACCACTTCCAGTGCTGACGTAAGACAACCCGCGTCCCACGTGCTGTTTTTTTTAATAAAATAAGTTTGTTTCCATCAAATAATCAACCATTTTGTGTGATCAGTTTAACAGTAAAGAATATGCATAATTAATAATCATTCACATTTACACACACAGAAAAAAGAAAAAGAATGACGGAAAAAGGAATAGGCTGAAGCCAAAGCTTATATGTGTCTTGGCACTAAGAGGGATTACCCCCAATACTTCTTACACGGAAATAAACATCATGACAACATAAAGGAGGTAGTTAAAAGCCTTTGTAAATATTGGACCAAAATTGGAAGAAAGGATTCCGGGACCCAGTTTTAACTGAGGACTATATTAATAAATCCCAACTCCATGTTCCTCAGTAATGTGACACATGAGGAAATAGTTATAGTCGTGAAGAAATGCAAATCTAAGACTTCAACTGATAGTAATGGAATTGATATATAAAAGATAAAAAAGGTAATTGAAGAGATCTCAGGACCCTTAATGTCTATAAGTAACCTATCATCTCAAACAGGTACATTCCCAAACAAAATGAAAATAGCTATAGTTTTACCAATTTATAAGGATGGAGACAAACACCAATTTACAAATTATAGACCCGTTTCTTTACTTCCACATTATTCTACAATCATTGAAAAACTGTTCAATAACAGATTAGAGAGTTCATAAATAAACATAGAATACTCGATGAGAGCTAATACTTCAACTTTGATGGCTTTAATTGAAATGAAAGAAAAAATGACCAATGCAATAGATAATAAAAAATGTGCAGCAGCAGTGTTTATGGATCTAACTAAAGCATTTCACACAATGAATCACAATATTTTAATCAAAAACTTAGAATGATATGGCATGAGATGGGTGGTCCTTAACTGGATTAGAAGTAATTTAACCAACAGGAAACAATACGTAAAGCTAGGTGAACACACTTCTACAACACTAAATATATCCTGTGGTGTACCTCAGGGATCAATACTCGGACCAAAATTGTTCAATCTTTATATAAATGACATTTGTAAAGTTACAAAACATTTCAAGTTAGTATTATTTGTGGATGATACAACAGTGTTTTGTTCAGGAGAGAACACAGAAGATAATTGTCAGAAAAATTGTGTAAATTATCAAATCATTTACACAATTATTTGGAGCCTTCTAAGAAGAATGCTTGTAAAAGTTCACTGGACTTCCAGACGGACAGATGGCAGAGTCTGCCCAACTAACACAGGAACTCTTTTAAGTATTTTTACAAACTCTTTCTTTGATCTATTTTATGGGCCCTCTTCGAACAATTTTATGGGACTTTCTTTGAAGTGTTCGGAACCGAAGGCAAAGCTGATCACGACGCTCTTCCATGAGGAAGCAGCTGTGGGAAGAAGGGGGGTGAAAATCAAATAAAGAACGAGGAGAACGGTCTGGGGGCAGAGTATGGTGCAGGAGTGGTACAGACGGGACCAGGCTGTGTCTCTTCTCAAGCTTGAGTCCAAATTCAACCCTGTCTCTGTTTGATTACTTGTTTTTTGTCTCATTTAATAGATGTCAACAGTGTTTGAACCGGACATCTTCTTGGTCCTTCGAGGCGGACTCCAACACGTCTGACGATTCCAGCAAGAGTGAGTGAAACCAGAGACCATGGCATCCAAATCCTGATTGAGGAACTGCGTTTCTTCATTTTGGCTGGAATTGGACGACTGATGGAACACCGAGGACAAAAGGAAGGAACGCAGAGTTCAGTGAGTATGTTTTAAATTACAAAGAAAGAGCGGGTAACTAAGGGTTACGACGTATGGAAAGAGTGTGTAACTAAGGGTTTCGATGCATATACAAACCCTGTAAATCCTAAGCTCTAACAGGTAAAAAGGCCAATACTACGGGTGACTGAGCTCGCAATGGGAAATATATAATAGAAATATATACATAATAATAATAAAAATTCCGGGAATTCAACATTGGAAATAAGCTAAAAATTAAAAATCTAAAAACTGAAGAGACCAATATACTGAAGGTAAACGGGACCGCGAAAACTGAAACCTCCGTAGCCATAAACAAACATACTGGAGGGCGGCAGAGCCCACAATGAATTGAAAAATCTGTAAGCCATATCCTGAGGGGCGACGGAGTCCAAAACCCAGACCTGAAATGCTCTTTTCAGAAAACTGACATTTTTTTCCGTGAAAAACAATAATCTGGAGCGCGTCGGAGTCCACAATGAAAAATTTAAATTTCCGCCGATCAATATACTGAAAAGTGTGAATGTGAGAGTGAGTGGAAGTAATTGCCATTAGGTTATCACTCCATATTAAAGTTGTGATGATTTAATATTCAAGACACCTCCACGATTATATAAATTAAATCACTATCTTACAACAAAGACAAAAGTAGTCCTTATAAGTTCGGCTCTCAAGGGGACGACGGATTACTCCAAATTTACAAAATGGGAAAAGAGACAAGTAAACCAAAGGATAGTCCAAAAGATGAACTAAAATGTAAAGATTGGAAGTTAATCGAAAAACAGGATCCTGATGGAATCAAATGTTTAAATAAATGGATAAATTATTAAAAATTTGAGGTGACAATAAAAAACAACCAAATTAGTAGAACTTAAGAGGCGCCATAAAAGCAAAAACAAAAGGCAATCTTAAAAAGATGAAAGGGCCAGAGAGAAGGGAGAGAGAGAGAGACAGTAAGGGGGGTGAGAAGGTGTTATATTGCAGAAAGGTGAGATAGGACACTTCAACAGGCAGAAGAGAGAGACAGAGGAAAAAGTAGATATAAGATGGTTAAAAAAGGCACATTAGAAGAATATATAAACCATGCACTCCATGCGGAAAAAGTAGTAAAAAAGAAAATAAAAGACAGCAACAACAACAGCAGTTACACCCCTACTGCGTGTTGGCGTTTGTGCAGAGAAGGACATTTTGGAAGAAACTGTCTTGAGAAAAAATAAAAATATATATATAAAAATTAACAAAGTAACTCAGCATGACTGTTAAAAGACGACACCAATTAGTCATGTTGTCAGCGTATGCCATGTAAGATCGCTGCAAACTTGTTTGTTTGTTTGTTAGTTTGTGTTTAAGTGTGTATCTTTCTAGGTACAAATAGTGTAAAAACCCCGGAGGTTCAAATAAAAATAAAAATAGTTTAAAATAAAATTAAAATAGGAGAAAATCTCATAGTGCTAGAGTGAGATAAAACTAAAAATAGATGAAGAAATGAGAAGAAATCATAAGAATTAATTCAAAATGGAATAAACTAATGCGTACGACAGAGATAATGTGGGGGTATTGAAATAAGATATGAATAAATTGTAGACTGAAGAGATACATGTATGTTTGTGTATAGAAATAGCGCTGTTATATATGCAAATATATATATATGTATATTTTTAAAATAATGGAACAAATACAAACCTAGATTAATAACTATAATACGTGTTCATATGTATAGCATGATAAAGTGGGATATGCGTTTATTCGCTGAGGAAAGAAGAAAAAAACAAGAAACGCTCTTCAAGTGTTGCTGACCCTTGCCCTTAGGAGTGCAAGCACACACTCACACAACTTTGTGTGTTTGTGTGTGTGTGTGTGCGTGTGTGTGTGTGTGTGTGTGCGTGCGTGGTGCACTGGGGAGGTGTGAAAAAGAATGTAACACATGTAAGTTTAAAGTAGATTTAACTTTGAAGTGTAGTATAACATTCTTAGGTTAAATTATGTTTTAGACATTTGCAGTAAACCATACATCTAGGTGTTGAGTTAAGATGAAAAATGAACATAAAATACAATAAATAAGGAGACATGACAATCAAAACAACTATCAGTTAGCAATAGACAACTATTTGCTTAGAATATTGTTGAATAATAATTGCAAATAAGAATAAGAAATAAGAAATATAAACAATGGGAAGAATGTAAATTCTGAGTGCAAAAGTATAGATTAAGTGGCATATAGACAGTTAAGTGAGTTTAAAATGTTACTTAAAAAAATTACATGAAGTCCATCCATCCATCCATCATCTTCCGCTTATCCGAGGTCGGGTCGCGGGGGCAACAGCCTAAGCAGGGAAGCCCAGACTTTCCTCTCCCAATCCACTTCGTCTAGCACTTCCCGGGGGATCCCGAGGCGTTCCCAGGCCAGCCGGGAGACATAGTCTTCCCAACGTGTCCTGGGTCTTCCCCGTGGCCTCCTACCGGTTGGACGTGCCCTAAACACCTCCCTAGGGAGGCGTTCGGGTGGCATCCTGACCAGATGCCCAAACCACCTCATCTGGCTCCTCTCCATGTGGAGGAGCAGCGGCTTTACTTTGAGTTCCTCCCGGATGGCAGAGCTTCTCACCCTATCTCTAAGGGAGAGCCCCGCCACACGGCGGAGGAAACTCATTTCGGCCGCTTGTACCCGTGATCTTATCCTTTCGGTCATGACCCAAAGCTCATGACCATAGGTGAGGATGGGAACGTAGATCGACCGGTAAATTGAGAGCTTTGCCTTCCGGCTCAGCTCCTTCTTCACCACAACGGACCGGTACAACGTCCGCATTACTGAAGACGCCGCACCGATCCGCCTGTCGATCTCACGATCAACTCTTCCCTCACTCGTGAACAAGACTCCTAGATACTTGAACTCCTCCACTTGGGGCAGGGTCTCCCCCCCAACCGGAGATGGCACTCCACCCTTTTCCGGGCGAGAACCATGGACTCGGACTTGGAGGTGCTGATTCTCATTCCGGTCGCTTCACACTCGGCTGCGAACCGATCCAGCGAGAGCTGAAGATCCCGGTCAGATGAAGCCATCAGGACCACATCATCTGCAAAAAGCAGATACCTAATCCTGCGGTTACCAAACCGGAACCCCTCAACGCCTTGACTGCGCCTAGAAATTCTGTCCATAAAAGTTATGAACAGAATCGGTGACAAAGGACAGCCTTGGCGGAGTCCAACCCTCACTGGAAATGTGTTCGACTTACTGCCGGCAATGCGGACCAAGCTCTGGCACTGATCGTACAGGGAACGGACCGCCACAATAAGACAGTCCGATACCCCATACTCTCTGAGCACTCCCCACAGGACTTCCCGAGGGACACGGTCGAATGCCTTCTCCAAGTCCACAAAGCACATGTAGACTGGTTGGGCAAACTCCCATGCATCCTCAAGAACCCTGCCGAGAGTATAAAGCTGGTCCACAGTTCCACGACCAGGACGAAAACCACACTGTTCCTCCTGAATCCGAGGTTGGACTATCCGACGTAGCCTCCTCTCCAGTACACCTGAATAAACCTTACCGGGAAGGCTGAGGAGTGTGATCCCACGATAGTTGGAACACACCCTCCGGTCCCCCTTCTTAAAGAGAGGAACCACCACCCCGGTCTGCCAATCCAGAGGTACCGCCCCCGATGTCCACGCGATGCTGCAAAGTCTTGTCAACCAAGACAGCCCCACAGCATCAAGAGCCTTAAGGAACTCCGGGCGGCTCTCGTCCACCCCTGGGGCCTTGCCACCGAGGAGCTTTTTAACTACCTCAGCGACCTCAGCCCCAGAAATAGGAGAGTCCACTACAGATTCTCCAGGCACTGCTTCCTCATAGGAAGACGTGTTGGTGGGATTGAGGAGGTCTTCGAAGTATTCCTTCCACCTATCCACAACATCCGCAGTCGAGGTCAGCAGAACACCATCCGCACCATACACGGTGTTGATAGTGCACTGCTTCCCCTTCCTGAGGCGGCGGACGGTGGTCCAGAATCGCTTCGAAGCCGTCCGGAAGTCGTTTTCCATGGCTTCCTCGAACTCTTCCCATGTCCGAGTTTTTGCCTCCGCGACCACTGAAGCTGCACACCGCTTGGCCTGTCGGTACCTGTCCACTGCCTCCGGAGTCCTATGAGCCAAAAGGACCCGATAGGACACCTTCTTCAGCTTGACGGCATCCCTCACCGCTGGTGTCCACCAAGGGGTTTTAGGATTGCCGCCCCGACAGGCACCAACTACCTTGCGGCCACAGCTCCAATCAGCCGCCTCGACAATAGAGGTGCGGAACATGGTCCACTCAGACTCAATGTCCAGCACCTCCCTCGTGACATGTTCAAAGTTCTTCCGGAGGTGGGAATTGAAACTTTGTCTGACAGGAGACTCTGCCAGAGTTCCCAGCAGACCCTCACAATGCGTTTGGGCTTCCCAGGTCTGAAGTAATATGTATAAAATTTGAATTAGGAGAAAAATAACATTGGCGTTATTAAATCATCTACATAGTGAAGGATACACAGTAAGGAAAATAAAAGTCCAATTATGCAAAACAGAAGTAAAGTATGTCGGACATTGTCTAAACAAAGATGGACGCACTATTGTGGAAAGTAGAAAAACCACAAACAAAGAAGCAAATGAAGTAATTTTAGGATCAACTAATTAGATACCAAATTATGCTGAAATAGTAGCTCCATTAAATAAATTAATGTAAAAAAATGTAAAAAAAATTCTGTACAGTGGAATTCAGAAGCTGAAGCAGCAATCTGTGAAATAAAAATATAATAGGATGTATGGTTGTTACAGCAACGAACATTGTGAAAGCTATCAAATGACCATCAAATTACTCAATGCAAGATGCAGAATTAGTAACACTAATAGAAGCATGTAAAGTAATGAAAGATCTAAAAGGTCACAATATACACAGATAGCCAATACACATTTTCAACAGTGCACACATTTGCATAACACTGGAAGAATATAGGAACGTCAACAGGAAAACCTGTAAAACATGGAGAATTATTGGAAAAAAATGAGTAAAAGCAGTACAGCTACCAGCTAAAATAGCAATATGCAAATGTGCAGCACACACCAAAGGAGCAGACGCAGTGTCACTGGGAGGTGTGTTTGCTGACAGCAGCAAAACAAGGAACAGGAAAAAGAAATACACATTTCCAATTACAAATTAGTGACATAAATAATGATATACTAAAATATATGCAACAACAAAGCACTCCAAAAGAAAAAGATAAATGAATAAAAAAAACAAAACAGAGTCACGTTGTACAAAGAATACATCTATGTATGTCCAGACAATACACTAATCGTACCAAACAATCAGTAGAAGTGGGTAGCAGTTGTGAGCCATAGGTGAACTTATGGCTCAACAGGAGGGACATGACTAGCCTCATATACAAGTACCATACTTCCTATAGTTTAATTCATACAAAAAATTTAAAAAAATGTATACAACATCTATGCATGGATTTTATTGAACTAAATGAGAGTGAAGGAAAACATTATTGTCTGGTCATAGTAGATGCATTTTCAAAGTGGGCAGAAATATTTCCTAAAGGAAAAGCAGATGTGCTAACAGTAGCAAAAGCATTATGCAAAGAGTTAGTACAAATGTACAGTATATGAACCTTACAAGTACAACAGGACTAAGACCCTTTGAAATAATATTTGGAAGACCTTGTCAGCTACCAAAATTTTGAAAAATCAATGAAAAGGAAACATTGGCATTCTCCAAGGGGGGAGAGAGGTTGTAAACAACTAAGACAGCAGTAAAGATAGTGGAAAGACCAAGCTGACTACACTTAGCACATTGTAAAAAGGTCATGTAGTGGGAAAAAAAGTATTTGGGATTGTATTTGTCTTATTAAAGGGACATGTTAACTAGCACACTACAAATTCCACTGTCACAGTTGTGTCAAAGTTTGATAATAATTGGTTCCTGTTTTGGCAATTAATTTGTTCCTTATGGCAGAGCAAGTAGGAAAGGCTACACAAATTGATTGTGTTGTATGTAAAAGCCCAGACAATTAGTCAAGATGAGTCAAAAAGGTTTGATTGAAGTAATGAGCAAAACAAAATTTACCTGTAGCTAAAGAGACAAAACAGAAACTAATATTTGATAAATATGTAAAATAATAAAATAAAATAAAAAAAAGCTAATTATACCTGCATTGACATGTACAACAGTTAGGAAACTTATCATAAGATAACTGCTTACACATAGTAAATGTATGAATATTTGTACAAGGATTGTTAACATGTCTGAACAGTTTTGATACCTGGACATTGGAAAATAACTAGACATGATGTAAACTGGCAAAGTGTTTTAGATCTAACTTGATCGATCCAATGGGTGTCCAAAGAAGTGTATCTGACGACTATAAATTGGTAAATTAAGTTGTAGGTGGATTTGAATCCTCCGTCTACTGGTGGTGTACGATTAACAAGAATGTTGATAGAATAAACTATGTCCACTAGAACGTAGAGGGATTAGAAAATTACACAGGCCGACTTGAAGCCGTCGCTGATCAACTCGTCGCCACCTTCCTTATGGCTTTTCAAAGCCGTATGACACTAGACATGTTGTTAGTGGAAAAAGGGGGCGTGTGCACAATATTTGGTGAACAGTGTTGCACGTTCATACCAAACTACACTGATGCAGAAAGTAGCCTGACCAAAGCACTGGAAGGCCTGCACACCCTTAACGGTAAGATTAAAAAGTACTCTGGCATAGATACATCTATGTGGGAGGGGTGGTTGGACGTGTTTGGCAAATACAAGTCTTTGATATTTAGTATCTATGGCCGTGTTCAACAAGACTGACGTTGTGTGGATGTTGTTATATTTCCTGTCTTGTGTTCTCTGCTTAACCGTCTTGATTACCACAGCGATTAGCCCAGCAGACAATAAAGCTGTTCAGATGCACTTTCTGGCGGACGACAGAGAAGATGAATCTGACGACGAGAATACCTACCTGGATGGTGTTCCTGATTTATTTCCAGAAATGTCATAATAAATAAAAAAATACCGGACAATTCTGCAAACTTCATGGCTGGCTCACATCGTGGTCACTCCGTGATCACTTACGACCGCCAGACACTTCTGGATGTGTATAGATCGGGCCATTTTGGACTGATAGACGCGTGCTTGCTAGACCTGCTAGCTAGCACGGGAATACTTCACCGGCTACATCCAGCGGCCTGTGAAGCAGCGGAGTATAGTAGCAGCGGAGGCCGTCAACGGAGCAGACGCCAGTGGTGTGATCGGAAACGCGGATGCCGAGCGGGGCTAAAAACAAAGCCAAAGGCCCACAGAACACCACTTCCCTCCATCCTGAAGCAGGATTTAAATGGAAGATACAAGACTACTGGTCTAGGTAAGGAGTCAGTTAAATTAGAACAAGTTTTTTCTGCTTTGATTGTTTCAGAGTTAGACATGCGTTCTACTGAGGTGGAAAACTATGATGCGTCCAGTTTATCAAAGCACCAAACAAACAATCGGAAAATTCCCGTCGTATCAATTCCTAGATATGGTCGTAATTATACTAAATGCACTGAGCATAATAAACACAACATTATTAATATTACGACTACAGATAATTTGATCAAAAATTCCCTAAAACAGCCAATTACCTATAATATAGGTTTTTTAAACATAAAATCATTGTCTCCCAAAACGTTGTTAATTAATGAGGTCATCAGAGACAACCATCTTAACGTCATCGGTCTCAGCGAAACCTGGCTTAAGCCAGTCAACTTTTTTGCGCTAAATGAGGCATCTCCTCCTAACTATACATATGCGCATATTGCCCGTCCCCTTAAAAGGGGTGAGGGGGTCGCACTAATATACAACGTAAACTTTAACCTTAGTCCTAACATAAATAATGAATATAAATCGTTTGAGGTGCTTACTATGAGGTTTGTCACACCGCTGCCTCTATTCCTGGCTGTTATCTACCGCCCTCCAGGGCCCTATTCGGACTTTATCAATGAATTCTCAGAGTTCGTTGCTGATCTAGTGACGCACGGCGATAATATAACTATAATGGGGGACTTTAATATCCGTAGGAATACCCCATCGGACCCACCGTGCGTAGCGCTCCAGACTATAATTGATAGCTGTGGTCTTACACAAATAATAAATAAACCCACGCATTGCAACGGTAATACGATAGACCTAGTGCTTGTCAGGGTTATCACCGTTTCCAAAGTTACGATACTCCCGTATACTAAACTATTGTCCGAACATTACCTTATAAAGTTCGAGATTCAGACGCATGTTCGGCAAACTAATAATAATAATAACTGCTATAGCAGCCGCAACATTAATACGGCCACAACGACAACTCTTACTGACCTACTGCCCTCGGTAATGGCACCATTCCCAAAGTATGTGGGCTCTATTGATAACCTCACTAACAACTTTAACGACGCCCTGCGTGAAACCATTGATATCATAGCACCACTAAAGTTAAAAAAGGCTCCAAATAGCCTACCCCGTGGTTTACAGAAGAAACTAGAGCTCAGAAATTATTATGTAGAAAGCTGGAATGCAAATGGCGCATGACTAAACTTGAGGTGCACCATCAAGCATGGAGTGATAGTTTAATAACTTATAAAAGCATGCTTACCTTAGCTAAATCTAAATATTACTAGAATCTCATCCACCTTAATGAAAACAATCCTAAATTTTTGTTTAGTACGGTAATAATAATAATAATAATGGATTAGATTTATATCGCACTTTTCTATTGTTAGATACTCAAAGCGCTCACAGAGAAGTGGTAACCCATCATTCATTCACACCTGGTGGTGGTAAGCTACATCAGTAGCCACAGCTGCCCTGGGGTAGACTGACGGAAGCGCTGCTGCCAGTTTGCGCCCACAGCCCCTCCGACCACCACCAATCATTCATTCATCATTCATTCACCAGTGTGAGCTGCACCGGGGGCAAGGGTGAAGTGTCCTGCCCAAGGACACAACGGCAGCGATTTGGATGGTAATAGGTGGGAAACGTACCTGAAATCCTCAGGATTCTGGCAAGTCCGCTCTACCCACTACGCCATGCCGCATCGCTAACCCAACAAGGGACTCCTTCCAGTAGCTCCACCCACTCAGCTGATGACTTTATGCTATTCTCTAATAAGAAAATTGAAGTCATTAGAAAGGAGATTAAAGACAATGTGTCCCAGCTACAACTGGGTTATATTAACACTGATACGATTGTATATACGGCGGATACTGCAAATATCCAAAATAGTTTCTCTCGTTTTGAGGAAGTAACATTAGAGGACTTGTTACAACGTCTAAATGGAATTAAACAAACGCCATGTTTACTTGACCCACTTCCTGGGAAACTGATCAAGGAGCTTTTTGTATTATTAGGTCCATCAGTGCTAAATATTATAAACTTATCACTTTTCTCGGGCACTGTTCCCCTAGCATTCAAAAAAGCGGTTATTCATCCTCTCCTTAAAAGACCTAACCTCGAAACTGACCTCATGGTAAACGACCGACTGGTGTCTCACCTTCCCTTTATTTCAAAAATCCTCGAAAAAATTGTGGCAGAGCAGCTAAATGAAAACTTAGCGTTTAACAACCTGTGTGAAATCTTTCAATCCGGTTTCAGGGCAAATCCCTCTACTGAGACAGCCCTCATAAAAATTACTAATGATCTATTGCTAAAGATGGATTCTGATGCGTCATCTATGTTGCTGCTCCTTGATCTTAGCGCTGCTTTCGATACCGTCGATCATAATATTTTATTAGAACGTATCAAAACACGTATTGGTATGTCAGACTTAGCCCTGTCTTGGTTTAACTCTTATCTTACTGATAGGATGCAGTGCGTCGCCCATAACAATGTGACCTCGGACTACGTTAAGGTAACGTGTGGAGTTCCCCAGGGTTCAGTCCTTGGCCCTGCACTCTTCAGCATCTACATGCTGCCGCTAGGTGACATCATACACAAATACGGTGTTAGCTTTCACTGTTATGCTGATGACACCCAACTCTACATGCCCCTAAAGCTGACCAACACGCCGGATTGTAGTCAGCTGGAGGCGTGTCTTAATGAAATTAAACAATGGATGTCCGCTAACTTTTTGCAACTCAACGCCAAAAAAAACAGAAATGCTGATTATCGGTCCTGCTAGACACTGACCTTTATTTAATAATACAACTTTAACATTTGACAACCAAACAATTAAACAAGGCGACTCGGTAAAGAATCTGGGTATTATCTTTGACCCAACTCTCTCCTTTGAGGCACACATTAAAAGCGTTACTAAAACGGCCTTCTTTCATCTCCGTAATATCGCTAAAATTCGCTCCATTCTGTCCACTAAAGACGCTGAGATCATTATCCATGCGTTTGTTACGTCTCGCCTCGATTACTGTAACGTATTATTTTCGGGTCTCCCCATGTCTAGCATTAAAAGATTACAGTTGGTACAAAATGTGGCTGTTAGACTTTTGACAAGAACAAGAAAGTTTGATTATATTACGATATACTGTATGTACCTTTATATACAGATATACATTCATATATATACCTATACTGGCTCACCTGCACTGGCTTCCTGTGCACTTAAGATGTGACTTTAAGGTTTTACTACTTATGTATAAA
This sequence comes from Nerophis ophidion, assembly GCF_033978795.1. NCBI lineage: Eukaryota > Metazoa > Chordata > Actinopteri > Syngnathiformes > Syngnathidae > Nerophis > Nerophis ophidion. The sequence continues at coordinate 243,286 of NW_026906952.1, forward strand.
ATACTACACGGTCTAGCTCCAGCCTATCTTGACGATTGTATTGTACCATATGTCCCGGCAAGAAATCTGCGTTCAAAGGACTCCGGCTTATTAGTGATTCCCAAAACCCAAAAAAAGTCTGCGGGCTATAGAGCGTTTTCAATTCGGGCTCCAGTACTCTGGAATGCCCTCCCGGTAACAGTTCGAGATGCCACCTCAGTAAAAGCATTTAAGTCTCACCTTAAAACTCATTTGTATACTCTAGCCTTTAAATAGACTCCCTTTTTAGACCAGTTGATCTGCCGTTTGTTTTCTTTTTCTCCTATGTCCCACTTTCCCTTGTAGAGGGGGTCTGGTCCGATGGCCATGGATACTGGCTGTCCAGAGTCGGGACCCAGGATGGACCGCTTGCCTGTGTATCGGCTTGGGACATATCTGCGCTGCTGATCCGCCTCCGCTTGGGATGGTTTCCTGCTGGCTCCGCTGTGGACGGGACTCTCGCTGCTGTGTTGGATCCGCTTTGGACTGGACTCTCGCGGCTGTGTTGGATCCATTATGGATTGAACTTTCACAGTATCATGTTAGACCCGCTCGACATCCATTGCTTTCGTCCTCTCCAAGGTTCTCATAGTCATCATTGTCACCGACGTCCCACTGGGTGTGAGTTTTCCTTGCCCTTATGTGGGCCTACTGAGGATGTCGTAGTGGTTTGTGTTGTGGTTTGTGCAGCCCTTTGAGACACTAGTGATTTAGGGCTATATAAGTAAACATTGATTGATTGATTGATAATTATGAGGGAAAAATTGATGTTCAATTCTGAGTGTAAACATAGCTTGGTTCAAGGGAAGTTAAACAATAACTGAAAATCGCAAGAAGAAGTTATTAGGGATACGAAGATTATGGGGAATTTATTTGATAAACAGGGGGGAATGTCAGAAAAATTCTGTGTAAATTATCAAATAAAACCTAGTATTACATTGTGTTCCTGACGAGAAGAAAAAAGGCTGGAGCTTTCCAAGAAGAATGCTGGACTTCCAGGCGGACAGATGGCAGAATCTGCCCAACTTCCAGAGAAACTCTTTTAAGTATTTTTACGAACCCTCTTTGATCTATTTTATGGGACTCTCTGTGATCTATTTTATGGGATTTTCTTTGATCTGTTCGGGAACCGAAGGCAATGCTGGTCATGACCCACTTCCATGAGGAAGCAGCTGTGGGAAGGAGGGGGGTGAAAATCAAATAAAGAACCACGAGAACGATCTTGGGGCAGAGCATGGTGCAGGATTTGTACAGGCAGTACAATGGCCATGCCTCTCCTCGGATCCGAGTATAAATTGAATTCTGTCTCTGTTTGATTCTTTGCCTTTTTGTCCTGTTTAATAGATGTCATCAATGTTTGAACCTGACAGATGGAGGTCTCGCAACTACGGTAAGCAGCTGCCAACTTCATTTTCCCCCGTAGAAGAAGTGCGCTTCTTTTTCTTTTCGAGCCGCCGACCTTATTTTGCCCCGTAGAAGAAGAAGTGCGCTTCTTCTTTTCCCCCGTAGAAGAAGAAGTGCGCGGTGCATGCTGGGATACATGACTGCGGGAGGCATGCCGTTTCTGTGTGTAAAGACTCCAAAATGGCTCCCACCACGCAGAGTTTAAACTCAAGGAGATCAGTCACACAGTAGAAGACGGGAATAGAGCAGCAGCGAGAGAATTTAACATTAACTGCAACGACAATGACTCATTTAATGACGACTTTGACGAGACATGTTGGATGTTGTATACGCCCAACTGTTTGATTGGAACACTGAGGAAGAAGAATTAGAGGGATTAGTGGATGAGGAATAACTTAATAAAGTGAGCTTTACATGTTTATTTTGTGTTTTGTGACATTAGGGTTTGAGCAACGTTGAGTTATTGATATATTATTGCTTTGCACTATTTCCAGTGTTACTATATTGTGATTGCACTAACCTTTGATTTACCGTAACAGTATCAGACTGTTTTTTACCTGTTTATTGAATCGGGGAAAATAATAAAACAGCTGTTTATTCATTTTGGGAGTGAACGGAGTTGTCAGAACGCTGGTTTGTAATCTATTAATAAAGTTTGACTGACCTATCTGACTGTTTTGTTGACATTCCCTTTAGCTCAGCTCCCTCCAAAGCAGGGGTGTCAAACATTTTAGGTGGGGGGCCATATGGAGAGAAATCTACTCCCAAGTGGGCTGGACTGGTAAAATCACGGCACAATAACTTAAAAATAAAGACAACTTCGGATTGTTTTCTTTGTTCGAAAATAGAACAAGCACATTCTGAATTTTTTTTTTTTACATTTATATGTTGCTGTTGATAGTATTCTATCTTTATTTGTTGTTATCTATACTTTCTGATTAAATTATGTGATAAGGTTCATCAATCAACTCGTTGGTGTTAATGTTCCATCCATCAAGATAAAAAAAAAAAAATTTAAATCAAATTACAGGATGTTATTTATGTACGTTGATCATTTTTGTCTACTGGTGCACTAAAATCATGTGTGTTTTTTGTGTTTTTAGATATGTAGCATCATCTACAAAAATACACAAAATTGTTATTGCGACATCTAGTGGACACATTTAGAACAGCAGTTTCTTTCATTCAAACATTTTGGCTCATTTTCATACTTAGCCACCTCATCCCGCGGGCCGGATAAAACCGGTTTGAGGACCTGATCCGGCCCGCGGGCTTTACGTTTGACACCCCTGATGTAAAGGATGCATAACGTGACCCCAGCCTCTACTCAGTGGCCTAGTGGTTAGAGTGTCCGCCCTGAGATTGATAGGTTGTGAGTTCAAACCCCGGCTGACTCATACTATAGAATATAAAAATGGGACTCATTACCTCCCTGCTTGGCACTCAGCATCAAGGGTTGGAATTAGGGGTTAAATCACCAAAAATTATTTCCGGGCGCGGCACCACTGCTGCCCACTGCTCCCCTCACCTCCCAGGGCGTGATCAAGGGTGATGAGTCAAATGCAGAGAATAATTTCACCACACCTAGTGTGTGTGTGACAATCATTGCTACTTTAACTTTAACTTTACTGTTCCATCTATTCTATGCACCTTATAATGCGGTGTGCTTTATATATGAACAAAGTTTTAAAATAGGCCAATCATTGAAGGTGCACCTTATAATCCGGTGCGCCTTATAGTGCGGAAAATACAGTATATCTCCATCTTTAGTGATAAATGTGGCCCCCGGATAAACATGTGTCACAAACATTGTATTAGATGATATGTGGATGTTGTGCTTACTTGGACTGTGATGAAGCTGTGAGGACTCAGGTGGTTTGTCTTCATGCTCTTCAGTCTTCACAGAGACAACAGTCAGTGGAAACTTGCTGACATCAGCCTCCTCCTGCCCTACAGGACACTCTCCCCCCTGACTGATCCACACTTCCTCCTCTTCCTCTTTCATGTGGGGGGGCTGTGGATCCTCCTGCTGCTGAAGGGGACGTTCTTCTTGACGAGCGTTCATCTGTTGGACGTCCGCAAGACAACACAAACAAACTTCAGCTCAGATGTGTCAAATGTTGTTTAGTCTATCAAATATAATATTTTCCAAGTGGACTGACACCACTTTGTGGTGATGTTCTTCAACACATGGAATAATCATCAGTTATTGATTATTATGAATTGTGTAATTGATCCTGTTTCCTGCATTTACATTAATTATTGATTAAAAAGTAACAACTAATAGAAAACCTCCTGCTGGGATTTTAATACCGTCATGACTGCATGAAGTCAGTCTGCACGTATAAAAGTTTCATTGTGCTGCAGCATCAAGTGACGCCAACTGGCTCCTCCCACTACCAACCTACCAGCCAACCTTGACGTGCACCTCCAAAATAGTCCCACCTCACGTCAACGGTGACCAGGACTACAGAGCTGTGGTCGGTTGGCTTTACTTTTATGCGCAATATCCTCTCCTTGTTCTCCATTACCTACCTGCTTGGCACTCAGCATCAAGGGTTGTGATTGGGGGTTAAATCACCATAAATGATTCCCGGGCGCAGCACTGCTGCTGCTCACTGCTCCCCTCACCTCCCGGGGGGTGATCAAGGGGATGGGTCAAATGCAGAGGACACATTTCACCACACCTAGTGTGTGTGTGACAATCATTGCTACTTTAACTTTCTTCTGCGAAAGCAACATTTTTAACCCAACAGAAAACAAACAGAAGTGCAGCAAAGCACGTGGAACAAGTGCCAGCGAGTATATATATATATATACATTTATAAATATAAACAAATATTTAGAATATTTGGGTACCTCATGTTCCGATTACAAACAAAATATTGATGCAAATTCATTTTGTGTGCAGTATATTAAAGCTATTTTTTAATATTTAACATTTATTTAATAAATATTTGTTTTAGTCTGACTGAATAAGCATTAATCACTTACAATTGTGCAAATAGTGTATTCGTAATAACAAACATCAGTTGATTTAATTTCCATGATATGTCCACCAAATGCAGCTGAGATAGGCTCCAACACCCCCCCGCAACACCAAATAGGGACAAGCGGTAGAAAAATGGATGGATGGATGTTATCAAGGTAATAGAAGTGCGTGCAAACATCATTTGTATTTATTGCTAATAAAGATGACACCAACATAAAGCAGACCACTGCAATAATACATTATATTACACTGTCATTACAATAACAATAATATTTTTTGTTCATCCTGTAAAGCATCTTTGAGTGCACTGAAAAGCGCTATACCAAATAAAATGTATTATTATTATTATATCATGTGACTTATTCCAGACTTAAATTTCGAGACGTTCGTTTCTTTCTAGTAACAAATATTCAATGATGTTAAGCGTGACTGTAATATACAACAAAAATACTGTTAAAAGTATTAAATAAGTCAATATAATTCTCACAGAGAACATATAAAATACACTCCTCAAAAAAAAAACGCTCGCATTTGCGACAAAGGCCTGCTAGCGGGCTAAAGCTAGCACGTTAGCTTCGAACAACATATGAGGTAAATAAGATAAATAATATGAAAATATATCATGTATATTACCTCATAAGCCGCGTGTACAAGAGAGGAGTGGAATATATTCTTCCTATTGTTACACCAGCAACTCTTTTTTGTCTTCTGTGGCCGGGCGAAGGAAGTGTGCACCACTCACTATTGTCCCAGTGAAACACGTGTTTGAAGGAAGTGTGCACCACTCACTATTGTCCCAGTGAAACACGTGTTTGAAGGAAGTGTGCACCACTCACTATTGTCCCAGTGAAACACGTGTTTGAAGGAAGTGTGCACCACTCACTATTGTCCCAGTGAAACACGTGTTTGAAGGAAGTGTGCACCACTCACTATTGTCCCAGTAAAACACGTGTTTGGCCAACATTTGTTCCGCGGTTGAGAACACTTCGATGACGTCACACAGGAGGAAGACCAGAACAAGATGGCGTCTGGCGGAGAATACGTTGTTTTGGTTATTATGGTTTCTAGGTCTTAATTACAACGTACATGTGCACATGTGTGTCGTTTAACAGAGTAAACGTCGTTATTAATTGTTTGTATGCGGATACATTAGTCTGAGTGCACTTTGACGTGCTAGCCTAGCCTGCTGGTTAGCTTAGCTTGTTAGCTGCTAACAAAGAGAGGCGGAAGTGATCGACACATCAAAGCAGAGATCCAATGTAAGTGTAAAGTGTTTTTATTGTGTGAAAATGTCTATATTACAAATGATGTGAGTGTTGCTGAATCAGCGACTAACTGCTGCCATTGAAGAAATGTTTGTGATGTTAGAAAAAAAACAAAAAAACGATAGCAGAGGACAAGGAGGAATTTTGTCCAACAAAAGAGGAGAAGGAGCGACAACATCAACTACTGGACGCTGTTTTCAAGAAACATCAAGTTGTGTTACACATCCAGCCTTCCATCCATCTTCTTCTGCTTATCTGAGGTCGGGTCGCGGGGGCAGCAGCCTAAGCAGGGAACCCCAGACTTTCCTCTCCCCAGCCACTTCATCCAGCTCTTCCCGGGGGATCCCAAGGCGTTCCCAGGCCAGCCAGGAGACATAGTCTATTCAACGTTTCCTGGGTCTTCCCCGTTGCCTCCTACCGGTCGGACGTGCGCTAAACACCTCCCTAGGGAGGCGTTCGGGTGGCATCCTGACCAGATGCCTGAACCACCTTATCTGGCTGTTCTCGATGTGGAGGAGCAGCGGCTTTACTTTGAGTTCCTCCCAGATGACAGAGCTTCTCACCCTATCTCTAAGGGAGAGACCAGCCACACGGCAGAGGAAACTCATTTAAAATAGAATAGACTTGATTGTCATTATATTTGCGTATAACAAGATCAAAGACTCCAACTAAAGGTGCGGTAGGGGGAACAAATATAGGGTCAAATTAATAACACAAGAGCTAATAAGGGAAAACTAACACTTGAAATAAACAGACCGCTTCGGACACTTGTACCCGTGATCTTATCCTTTCGGTCATGACCCAAAGCTCATGACCATAGGTGAGGATGGGAACGTAGATCGACCGGTAAATTGAGAGCTTTGCCTTCCGGCTCAGCTCCTTCTTCACCACAACGGATCGATACAGCGTCCACATTACTGAAGACGCCGCACCGATCCGCCTGTCGATCTCACGATCCACTCTTCCTTCGCTTGTGAACAAGACTCTGAGGTACTTGAACTCCTCCACTTGGGGCAGGGTCTCCTCCCCAACCCGGAGATGACACCCCACCCTTTTCTGTACGAGAACCTTGAACTCGGATTTGGAGGTGCTGATTCTCATCCCAGTCGCTTCACACTCTGTTGCAAACCGATCCAGTTAGAGCTAAAGTTCCTGGCCAGATGAAGAGACCTCATCGTGCAGCCACCAAACCGGATCCCCTCAACGCCTTGACTGCGCCTAGAAATTCTGTCCATAAAAGTTATGAACAGAATCGGCGCTTTGGCGGAGTCCAACCCTCACTGGAAAAGTGTCCGACTTACTGCCGGCAATGCGGACCAAGTTCTGACACTGATCGTACAGGGAGCGGACCGCCACAATCAGACAGTCCGATACCCCATACTCTCTGAGCACTCCCCACAGGACTTGCCGAGGGACACGGTTGAATGCCTTCTCCAAGTCCACAAAACACATGTAGACTGGTTGGGCAACCTCCCATGCACCCTCAAGAACCCTGCCGAGAGTATAGAGCTGGTCCACAGTTCCACGACCAGGATGAAAACCACACTGTTCCTCCTAAATTTGAGGTTCGACTATGCGGCATAAACTCCTCTCCAGTACACCTGAATGGACCTTCCCGGGAAGGCTGAGGATGCTTCTACATATTGACACAAATATATAAAAAACACTAACCTTGTGACGGATGCTTTTGCAATTGTTTTATTTGATCTTTCCCAACACCTGGTGGCCACAATAATTCATGAAGTCAAGCTCATGGCTCACAATGTTGAATGATGCGGACATGTTTGTTACTGGATACTTGCTATCAGACTTTTGTTTTGGAGACTTTGTGTACGTATTAAGCAACTATAATTATTTGATATGCTTAAATGTGCTGTTTTAGCTTAGCTGTTGTGTAGCTGCTCGCTCCTCGTAGCCTACAGCAGGTGTGTCCAAAGTGCAGCCCATAGCTATGTTTTTAATTGACAACGGGGAATTTTGAAAATGTGGTATCTGCGTGTCGGTCCAATCAGCAGCAGTTACGCCCTATTTCATCATTGGACCTAAGTCTTTGGCTTGGTAGGCGGGTACGAGGCTACCAAGCCAGGTGGTACGAGCACGAGCACAGAGGAGCCTTTGTAGTGGTGTCGCAGCTCGGTGGTCGTGCCGTCAGGTAACACCAGGAAGGTTCCTTCTGTGCGATATTGACTGGTGCTTTTTTTCTCCCTGGACTCTGACTTCATATCTGGTGTTGTCCTTCAGACCTCGGCCAAGAAGCCACGTAAAAAGTGTGAAGAATGTGGGCGATAAGAGTGTGTGTGCGTGAGCATGAACTTGCACCCACTTTCAACTGGAACTCAGGACATATGATTAGTTGCACGGCCTATTCTTATCTATATTAAACAGCGTCCGGGGCTTGCGTCCACTGCGGGGGTGCGTCATCGCTCTCTCGGTGTGGGTCGTTGCGCTCTTCGTCTGCTGGCCGTTGTTTCCTCCTCCGTGCTGCTCTCCCGCTTGTTCCTCCCTCGCCCTTTTTGTACTCTAGCAGCAGATAGACAGATTGTAAGCAGGTGTGTAATATACGCACCTGGCTCAGATTGCCGCTGCAGTGTCGCTTCGCGTGTGTCATGCCTCTCCTCGCCGCCGCATGCCCCGCCTCCTGGCCTCCAGGTGGGCCCGCGCTGCAGCTCTCCGCCCATTGTCGGCCCGTCGGCTGTGTCTCTCCACACATACAATGTCTGCTTTCACTGGGATGCCGACTGATGGGATGTTCATATCTTCCCGTTTAGATGAAGAATTAATCATCGCAAACGGTTAAAAAGGGTGGGTGCAAAAGAGCATATTACTTAATCTTTCTAGCCATCTCCAGGTCTAAGTTGGATGTCAGTGTTGACCAAGTTCTCGGTTTATGTCCACAACCTTCTACTACATAAGTGAGAAGCATGATTTATATTCTAGAATTAGCTTTCACCATCTTAGAGGTGAGGAAGCAGCTCAGTATGTCAATATAGCAGCATAAGCTAGTTACTTCTGTGATCAATGCACCGCTAAAAGTAGGTCCTTAGTGTTAGCGCTTATAATAACAATATCACTAATACTTGGTTAATATTCAGGTCACAAAATGTAAATGGTGTATTGTTGGCAGTTTTTTTGGAGGACTTTGTGGGTCTAATAGAGGAGCTCCCATTGACTCCAATGTTAGCTGATTTTTGCTCACGTTTATTTAATAATTAAATTTATAAAAGTTTAAAACATATGTCTTACATAAGGATTGTGAATGATAGGCAACATTTTAAAAAGTGCAGTTTCCTTTGAATTTGTCAGATAAGTAAACAGTCCTTCAAATTAAAGATGTAAAACAATTGAGGTTGTTTATAGATATTATCCACTATGAAGTTACAGTAAAACTAAGCACACAAGGGAAAGTACATTCATATACACATGAAGTACACACACGTGTAAGAATCATGTTAAACACCAAAATATTGTCTTGTTCTCCTAAAGCCAATATCGAGTATCCTTTGGTGAGCTGACCGTATCGTCACACCCTTAGTTGAAAGCACACCATCCCCATGACATGACACTTCCACGTGATGTAGAACAGTAGTCCCACATTTTAAACATACACACACATCTGAAGAATATTAAAATTAAATATATTTGGTGGGCCAAACAAAATGTCTTGGCGAACTAATGTTTGGTATGGGCGATATGACCTCAAATCTATATCCTAATAACAATATATGTCACGATATATAATTTGGTGTATAATTGATACTAGAAGAATTTTAAAGTGGGTTACAAAAGCTCCTAATTTGGCAGCTGACATATGCAGTAACATATTGTATCATTTATAATTGTATTATTTTGTTGAAAAAAATATTTTTAATGTACTTGTTTATTTACTGTTAATATCTGGTTACTTTATTTGAGAAAATAATACTGGAAATGATGTAATATTTTACTGCATATTTCAACAACTAAATTAGGAGCCTGTGTAGCCTGTTTTAAAATGGTTCTGTTAGTAATTCAATATGAAATAATATATCGTAAAATCAATTTTAAACCAAATCGTTTATCCATAGTAAAAAGTCCTGTTGTTCTAGTTGGTTTTTATTTTCCTGTGAAAAATGTTGTAAAGAGTAACGTGTTTGTGCATCACTGAGATTTCAAGACAGTTGATACAATAACTTGTTTTTCCTAAGTGCATGTAAAAGTACTGAATGCATTATGTGACTGAGCAGATATGGATGTTTCTCAAACTTGTGTTTGTCTTGCAGACGTCTGTGAAGAACATCTTCACCCTGAGCAACAGAAGTGGAGCTTCAGGATGCAGACGGAGGAGCCACAGCACAACCTCATTAAGAAGGAAAAGGAATACCCACTGATCCCCCATTTTAAAAATGAAGAGGAACACCCACTAATCCCCCATTTTAAAGAGGAAGAGGAGGACCCACTGACACCCCATTTTAAAAAGGAAGCGGTGGATCCACTGAGCCCTCACATTAAGGCGGAAGAGGAGGACCCACTGACCCCTCACATTAAAGAGGAAGAGGAGGAACACAGCATCAGTCAGCAGGGAGAGCATCTTGAAGGACTGGAGGAGGTTGAAGTCACCAAGATGCCAGTGACTGGTGTCCCTGTGAAGAGTGAAGGTGATGAGGTGAAAGGTGAAAGTGAGGAGAGGGGAGGGGGGGAGCCTCCAAGCAGCAGCTCAACACAACACATGACAACAGAAGCTGATGGAGACCACTGTGGAGGATCACAAGCAGACAAGCTCTTAGCTCCACTATCAGATAGTGAGGACACAACGTCACACTCTCCTGACACTGATGATGAAGACTCTAAAGATGATAAGACATGTCACACTGACAACACTCACTTCACATCTTCTCACTGTCACAAAACTTTTAAATACCCAAGTCTTCTGAAAGTCCACATGAGAACACACACTGGAGAAAGACATTTTTTGTGTTCGATCTGCGGTAAAGATTTTACTCAAAGATACATTTTGAAAATACACATGAGAATACACACTGGAGAAAAACCTTTTTCCTGCTCAGAATGTGGTAAAAGTTTTGGAAAAAATCAAAGTTTAAAAGTACACATGAGAACACACACAGGAGAAAAACCGTTTTCCTGCTCAGAATGTGGTAAAAGTTTTGTAAGAAATGAACATTTAAATGTACATATGAGATCACACACTGGAGAAAAACCTTTTTCATGTTCAATCTGCGGTAAAGATTTTACTCGAAGGGACCATTTCAAAAAACACATGAGAATACACACTGGAGAACAACCTTTTCATGTTCAATATGCGGTAAATATTTTGCTCGAAAGAACTACTTGAAAATACACATGAGTACACACACTGGTGAAAAACCTTATACTTGTTCAGTATGTTGTAGAAGTTTTATACAAAGTATGCATTTGAAAAGACACATGAGAATACACACTGGAGAAAAACCTTTTTCATGTTCAATCTGCAGTAAAGATTTTACTCAAATGCACCATTTCAAAGCACACATGACAAGACACACTGCAGACAAACCTTAAACATGTTCAGTGTGTTGTAAAAGTTGTATACAAAGTCCGTATTTTGAATAGACTCATGAGAAGACACCCAGGAGAGAAAGTGTTGAGTTGCAGTGTGTGTGGTGAAAGATTGTCTTCTAAGTAGCAGTGTAAGAAACACAAGTGTGCTGGTGAGAACAGCAGCAGCAAATGAAACTGCAGGATTTGAAATAAACTGTCAAATCTTAACTTCGACTTTGTAACAACATCAGCACATAGATTCTAACATTTATAGATTAGATATTTCAGATTATTGCTTTTTTCAGTCAAGTACATGTTTTAATATACAACATTGTGTACTTTTATTTAAAAATGAACACAACACTTTGACTGTAATGGTGAGAATAAACAGGACAAAACATGTTACGAATACTTTTTATGTGTATAGAGATATTCAGAAATCATGTTTGATTTTTAATGATGTTGTAGAGTAACTCCTTTATATGATGTACATATTTGTTTTACATGTGTTCATACCTTTGCTTTTGAATACACATAAATCCCTCTTAATTCAAATTTAGTGGTTCACACTTGAAACATCTTCTGGACCACTTCTGGAAGCATATTATTATTTACTTTATACATTTTCAGCAGTTGTCTTTTATACAAGATCATTTACTTTTAAAATCTGTGACTTTATGAATCATTTGTTGGGTCTCAATAATCCATTCTTTTAATTATCTTTATTACTCTCTTTTGTAATATGAATATTGTTTTATATGTATGTCCCCTTTATGCAATATGTAGATTACAGAAAATGGCAACATTATATGTGGAAGGTTATGAAGGATAGTTTTGTTTTTAATAATCTACATTTCTTTTTTTTTTTTAAAAACTACACGACAATTTAAAAAAAAAAGGTGTTTATGATTTTGTTCCCCCTTTTTTAGAATCCCTCAAACATTATCAATTTCAGAAAACATGGGGAAGTTTGGATTGTTAGGGAAAAGTCAATAAAAGTCAATCCATCCATTGTTTCTACCGCTTGTCCCTTTCATTTTTTATGTACAGCATTTAATCACAAACTTGTCCGCCAAAGGGTGTTGTGTTTTGGAGAAACTCCTTCTGTCAGAGTGCTGTTCAACACAGTAAAGAGGAACCCAAAGATGCACAGGACGCTGAGTAAAACACATTTTTTACTGCGGAAATCTACTCACAAAAACAATCCAAACAGGAGGAAACAAAAAGCGACAGTGCGAAAGAAGACAAAATGTGTATTGTGGACAAAATAACAAAAGATACATATATACAAAAATGAACTAAACTTGGTTTGGAGTTACAAGACGTGCACAATACAAAACAACACCAAGATGGATGGCACTGGGAATGGCCAAGGTAGCAAAATACTCAAAGCATAGAATCAACTGGCGTGGAGCGGATTCACCGAGTGCTATCCAGCTGTCAATGTGCTGATTAAGTAGCACCAGGGTCAATCGGAGGCAGCTGTGCACATCCCACAACTCCGCCCACAAGGGCAACACAGGGACTTTAGGAGGAAGGAGAAATGTAAGAACAAGATCAACTGCACCAAAAGAGGAAAACTGACAATACAAACCACTAGGTGGCAGCAGGTGGTGACAACTTCCCTCAAATTAAATTTGGGAAAAAATGGACTGACCATAAGAGATAAATCATCACAAATGAAGTTAAATCATTCAAAAGTTTACCTTTGTAATTCATTTCTATCCAAATAAATCCAGGATGGTTCTCCAGAATGTTCCATTCGAGAATGCTGTCAAACTGTTATGTCTACTAGGAAAATTAGATTCCAATACATTGTTAAATATTTGAATATTTTTACGAAAATAAGTTGTATGTCTTTGTTTAGAAATTTTGAAATTGACAGGTTTACTTTTATTTTCACAATAAATAAATAGTATATAATAAAATAGTTTTACCGTTGTGGGAAACTGGTTGTACTTATTTCTCTCGCGAGATTTGGAAAAGAGCTGCTTACTTGTTTCTCTCGCGAGATCTGACAACACTGCGCGCGAACCAAACACGGCGAGGATAAAGCAAGATGGCGTCTGACGGTGAAGACGTTATTGCAGTCGTCACAGTTCAGTGTTCTTAATCTATGCCTCCATGTACACATATATGTCCTTTATTACACTCTAGTAAATAGAGTAAACATCGTTAATAACTGTTTGCATCCGGTTATATTAGTCTGAGCGCACTTTGATGCTTCTCGAGCTAGCTTAGCCTGCTAGTTAGCTTAGCTTGTTAGCTGCTAACAAAGAGAGGCGGAAGTGATCAAAACACATCACTAAGTAGAGATCAAGTGTGAGTGTAAAGTGTTGTGATTGTGTGAAAATGTGCCAAAGAACCATAGCAGAGTACGAGGAGGAACTTTGTCCAACAAAAGAGGAGAAGGAGCGACAACATGAAAAACATCAAGTTGTGTTACACAGAACAGGTTTGTTTACTTCTTACTCTCACATCTTTACTAACTTTATATTTCATTATTAACACTATTCTTAAATAGATTGTCTATAGGAAGATGAATTGTCATGTGAGTATGATGCACTAATTGTTTTATGTTGTTCATAAGAAGGAGACAGTGCCAGACACACAATATTTATGAGAGGTTGATGTTTGTAACAATGTGTATCAACATGTTTACACAAAACTCACACAGTCACCAGGGGAATATTCCAGAGAGCAGGTTAAGTGCAAAGTCCTGAGTATGTAAAGCTCGAGAGTTTTACCTCCAAAAATAAGAGAGGTAAGACAAAGTCAGAGTCAGTTACCATGGTGACTGACGCTGTAAACCTAGCCTGCTAGCTGGCAGGTTTGACAAGTTATATATGTGTGTCAAAGCATACTGACCTGCTATTTCCTTCATGTCGGTGCACCCTCCCTGAGATGGGTAGGTTGTGAGTTCAAACCCCAACCCAGTCATACCAAAGACTATAAAAATGGGACCATTACTTCTCTGCCTTGCACTCAGCATCAAGGGTTGTAATCGGGGTTTAATCACCATAAAAGTTATTCCCAGGCATGGCCACCGCTGCTGCTCACTGCTCCCCTCACCTCCCAGGGTGTGATCAAGGGTGATGGGCCAAATGCAGGAAATAATCTCCCCACACCTAGTGTGTGTGTGACAATCATTGCTAATTTAACTTTCTAATGTGTCTGTGATTGTAAAAAAAACAAAGCCTGATCTAAAGATGACATCTTGATCTCATACTATCTCAAACCAATTGGCCGTTCATTATTAAGTGAAATGTTTTATAGTCGCTTAAATTTGTCTTTAACCAAGCAACACTGTTTTATTCAGTTACTCAACTAATCGGAAACATTTCCATTAGAACACTTGATTAATAACATTTTCAATAGCCACAGCCCTATATGTCATGTACAATTTAATATTTAACATGTAGGAGTTAAAATGTGTTTTGTTTGTGTCTTGTAGACATCCATCAGCTGATTGGACACCAAGAAGAATGTCTCCCTCATCTGCAGGGGGACAGTTTCACTGTAAAGTATCCACAGCCCTCACATTTTAAAGGGGACAAAGATGAGCCACAGCCCTCTTATTTCAAAGAGGAAGAGGAGGGAGGGTGTCCTGTAGGGCAGGAGGAGGCTGATGTCAGCAAGTTTCCACTGACTGTTGTCTCTGTGAAGACTGAAGAGCATGAAGACAAACCACCTGAGTCCTCACAGCTTCATCACAGTCCAAGTAAGCACAACATCCACATATCATCTAATACAATGTTTGTGACACATGTTCATCCGGGGGACACATTTATCACTAAAGATGGAGATAAATTTGCTTTTTAACACCACCATTTAAAAATGATTGCTCATCAATCATCAACAGTGTAATTGCTGGGGTGTAACCATGTGACCTAGAGGCCGTCCTCCTTACCTCACCTGGTCAAATGAAGGCAAACATTCAATATGGCTACTGTTTATTTACCTTTAACAGCACATATGTCAGCATATTTCAAAGGTTTAGTGGTGAAGATTATGGATGTACACCAGGTACCATTTTTTTAATTAATACTGGTTCCTAATTATGTCGTCCATGAGGACCGTGAAAATTCTGGATTAAAGACACAACTATTTGTATTTTTAATTCCAGCTGACTGAGGTAACTATGACACGTTGTCACATTGAGTTCAGCTGCCGCTGCTACACATTACAATCAGCTTTGAATGATGACAAATAAGGAAGCAACCAAAGTTTGATGTGTGTGTTATTGACAAGAAGATGACATAACTGCATTTCACCCTGTACTGCACACATAGTTGACTTCTTTAAGACTTCAAATAAACAGCTGCTGATAAAAGACTTCCCTGCTCTGAGATGTTACAGAACATCATGTTGGAGGTGTTCAACCTCTTGTGCTAATAGGAATGCTATTTAAAATGACTTTTTCCACTTTTTTATTTCCACAAATGACATGTAGTACCAAAAAAAGTACCGACAAATACTGGTATCGATTAGGGTATCATATCGATACATTTCTAAGGATTTATATCCCTACTTAAAATACAAGCCAGATATCTTAAAAAAATAATTTCAACGTTTGTTTGGATTTAGTTACTTCTCTGCTGTCCAGCAATGTCTCAATCAATCTAGTTTATTTGTACTAATTAGCAAAGTTGTCTTGTCTTTCTAAAGTCTTTCTTCCAATAGCCTCCTCGCGGTAAAGTTGTCCGATTGCAAACTGAGGCAGTATTTGTGACTGATAAAACTTTCGGCGAATCAAAATTTAAGAAATTGTACCGGAAAGTTAATTATGTTTGAAGATGGCTGATAGAAACACAATCAGAATCAGAAACACTTTAATAATCTCAGAGGATAATTTAAGATTTTCAGCACAATCCCATTCAAGAGCAGACAAACATTACAGGGAGACAGAACAGGTCTGCCAACTTCCGCCGCCCCTTAAAAAAAAGGTGAGAAACTGGTAAAAAGGAGGAGAGGTGAGAAAAAAAATCAGTCTAAGCCTGGGACCCTGGAGAGGGGATCCAGACTGAGGCCAAAGAGAAAACAAAAATCTAATATCCAGCGCCGGGGACCGGGCTCGGCGTGTAGTTGTTGACAACCTGCTGCTCCACTTTGACATGTTAGGCTTACAAGAGACATTCCTCCCAAAACTAGACCTGGGGCTGTTGAATTATATTAATAATGGGAATTGTATGAGGGAGGATAGCGGGAGGTGTTGCTGTGCTCTGGCACAAAAAGCACGATGCAGTTATTAGTGTTATTAGGCTCGAAGTGTATTGCTGTTCAGTATAAGTCCGACAATAGGGAGTTTATTGTTCTCAATGTGTACACTCCGTATGAATGTAAAGACAATGAGGATGAATCCATGTTTAAACTTGCTTTTATTAATTCTTTTATACAGGATAATCACTGTACGTGTATTTATGTGGTCGGTGACTGGAATGCTGATATTTCTGATGGCAGCTCTGATAATGCAAGACACCTAATACAGTTTTGTGATGATAATGCACTCACCTTATCTAGTCAAGGGTTGTTGCCAGCTGATAGCTACTCTTATATTAGTGAAGCCTGGCACACAACATCATGGCTTCGGGTGGGGGGACGGGTCCTGACTGTTGTTTGTGCTTAGCCACCAAACAGCAGCTCAGAGTACCCGCTCTTTTTGGATTCCCTTGAGGGAATACTGGAGAGTGCTCCCTCGCTGATTCCCTTGTTCTGCTGGGGAACTTCAACGCTCATGTTGGCAACGACAGTGAAACCTGGAGAGGCGTGCTTGGGAAAAATGGTCTCCCGGATCTGAACCCAAGTGGTGCTTTGTTATCGGATTGTCACGGATTGTCCATGACAAACACCATGTTCAAACATAAGGGTGTCCATATGTGCACTTGGCACCAGGACATCCTCGGCCGCAGTTCCATGATTGACTTTGTAGTTGTGTCATCGGATTTGCGGCCTCATGTTTTGGACACTCTGGTGAAGAAAGGGGCAGAGCTTTCTACCAATCACCACCTTGTGGTGAGATTGTGAGGGTCTGCTGGGAACGCCTAGAAGAGTTTCCTGTCAGAGAGAGTTTCAATTCCCACCTCTGGAAGAACTTTGAACATGTCACGAGGGAGGCAGTGGATATTGAGTCCGAGTGGACCATATTCCGTGCCTCTATTGTCAAGGCGACTGATTGGAGCTGTGGCCGCAAGGTGGTTGGTTCCTGTCGTGGCGGTAATCCTAGAACCCGCTGGTGTACACCAGCAGTGAGGGATTCCATCAAGCTGAATAAAGAGTCCTATCGGGTCCTTTTGGTTCATGGGACTCCAGAAGCAGTGGACAGGTACCGACTGGCCAAGCGAAGTGCGGCTTCAGCGGTCGCGGAGGCAAAAACACGGACATGGGAGGAGTTTGGGGAAGCCATGGAAAACGAGTTCCGGGCGGCTTCGAAGCAATTCTGGTCCACCATCCGCCGCTTCAGGGTGGGAAGCAGTACACTGTCAACACCGTGTATGGTGAGGATGGTTTGCTGCTGACCTCGACTGCGGCTGTTGTTAATCAGTGGAGGGAATACTTAGAAGACCTCTTCAATCCCACCAACACATCTTCGTATGAGGAAGCAGTTCCTGGAAAATCTGTGGTGGGCTCTCCTATTTCTTGGGCCGAGGTCGCCGAGGTAGTTAAAAGCTCCTCGATGGCCGCCCTCAGGAAACATTTGGTGATTTAACCCCCAACCCTTGATGCTGAGTGCCAAGCAAGGAGGCAATGGGTCCCATTTTTATAGTCTTTGGTATGACTCGGCCAGGGTTTCAACTCATGACTTTCCAGTCTCAGGGCAGACTCTCTAACCAAAAGGCCACTGAGCAGGTCGATGGTTAATGCATCCTCAATAGAAAATAAACCTTGAGCAATTGAGTCATTGGTAGCCGCTCTATTCTGCTTTCAAAGCAGAATAGAGGCCTTTAACATCTTAAAGGCCTACTGAAATGAAATTTTCTTATTTAAACGGGGATAGCAGGTCCATTCTATGTTTCATACTTGATCATTTCGCGATATTGCCATATTTTTGCTGAAAGGATTTAGTAGAGAACATCGACGATAAAGTTTGCAACTTTTGGTGCTGACAAAAAAGCCTTGCCTTTACCGGAAGTCGCAGACGATGATGTCACAAGTGTGAGGGCTCCTCGCGTCCTCACATTGTTTTTAATGGGAGCCTCCAGCAGCAAGAGCAGTTCGGACCGAGAAAACGACAATTTCCCCGTTAATTTGAGCGAGGATGAAAGATTCGTGAATGATGATATTGATAGCGAGGGACTAGAAAAAAATAAATAAAAAATAAGTTAAAATAAAAGGCGATTGCATTGGGATGGATTCAGATGTTTTTAGACACATTTACTAGGATAATTCTGGGAAATCCCTTATCTTTCTATTGTGTTGCTAGTGTTTTAGTGAGTTAAATAGTACCTGATAGTCGGAGGGGTGTGTCCACGGGTGTCTTGACGTCAGGCTCTGAGGGAAGTTGACGGCAGCTGCATGGACGGCGCAAGCTCGGCTGATCTACAGTAAGAGGAGAGTTTTTATCACAATTTTCTCAGCGAAACCTGCCGGTTGACAAGTGGTCGGGAACCATGTTCGCTTGACCGTTCTGATCCATAGTAAAGCCGTGTGTTTGTGTGGCTAAAGGCTAAAGCTTCCCACCTCCATCTTTCTACTGTGACTTCTCCATTATTAATTGAACAAATTGCAAAAGATTCAGCAACACAGATGTCCAGAATACTGTTTAATTGCGTGATGAAAAGAGACGACTTTCAGCCCGCAAATGGTGCTGCGCTAATATGTCCCCTCCAACCCGTGACGTCACGCGCACACGTCATCATTCCGCGACGTTTTCAACAAGAAACTCCGCGGGAAATTTAAAATTGTAATTTAGTAAACTAAAGCGGCCGTATTGGCATGTGTTGCAATGTTAATATTTCATCATTGATATATAAACTATCAGACTGCGTGGTCGCTAGTAGTGGGGTTCAGTAGGCCTTTAACGTTAGCGCTTATAATAACAATATCACTAATACTTGGTTAATATTCAGGTCACAAAATGTAAAATGAGTATAGTTGGCAGTTTTTGGATGTTTTTTGGAGGACTTTGTGGGTCTAATAGAGGAGCTCCCATTGACTCCAATGTTAGCTGATTTCTGCTCATGTTTATTTACTAATTAGAATTCATAAATATTTAAAAAATATGTCTCACATAAGGATTATGAATGACAGGCCACATTTTAAAAAAGGACATTGAAAGTAGCCATGAGAACACACACTGGAGACATACCTTATTGTAACCTGGGTGACAAAACCCCATTAAATATCCTCATTTAAATATCCTTTTAAAACCCCATTGAATATTCTTTGTAATTAAATCTTCCTATTTAAATAATTGTATTTAAATATCCTCTCAAAACCCCATTGAATATTATTTCTAATTAAATATATTTCTATTTAAATATAATTTTACTTAAATATCCTATTTATTTTCGTGTCTTTGCGTGCGTCATTGCGTCACGCGGTCACGTGACCTATTGCGGGAAGCATAAAATCCAGTAGTGGGCTGCTTCCAGGAAGAGCGAGAGGGACGTTGCTGCAGGAGCCAACTACTGAAGCCGTGGGTCGTCGTGCGAGAGTGTTTAAGTGGGATTTATCTGCGGAATTGGCCATGTTGGATGGCAAGCTAGAGCCTGAACTAGAGTCTGAAGCTTTATGCCTGGAACTGAACCAACCCAACTGAATCCACCCAACCGAGCCAGGCGGCTAGGAGGCTCCTCAGCAGCCGCTCTGTTTTTTCCCTTTGGTTTTCCATAACGCAACGTGTTCATTTATGTCCTCCCTGAACTTTCACATTTACCCCGTTACCTTCACTAAAACCCCTCTGGACACTGCCACCACAACGTGGACTTTGCGAGGTCGTTTAATGAACTGTCGTGTTGCGCCTATACCATTCTTGGTAAAAACAAGGACTGAATCAAGTACTGTATCACATTGTAAATATTGAACGTTCTGTAATTTATGTTGAAAATGTGAATGGCCATTCCAATTTACATGTCTTTTTGTTGTTGTTTATTTTTCCTATAATTCTTTAATATAATTTGGTACCATTTAAACATAAAACCTGTGTTCAGTCTTCATTACTCTCCATTCCTAGAGCTGAATTGAGTTTCTTCTGATCTAGCCCAGTTATATAATTCCTTGTTTACTTAATACTTGTACAGTGCTTTACTTAAGTAACATGCAGGCTACATTATACATATATTGTAAAAGTTTTATACAAAGTCTGCTTTTGAAAAGACTCATGAGAATACACACTGGTAAGTAAGTGTTGAGTTGCAGTGTGTGTGGGGAAAGATTCTCTTCTAGGCTTCACGGTGGCAGAGGGGTGAGTGCGTCTGCCTCACAATACAAAGGTCCTGAGTAGTCCTGTGTTCAATCCCGGGCTCGGGATCTTTCTGTGTGAAGTTTGCAGGTCCTCCCCGTGAATGTGTGGGTTCCCTCTGGGTACTCCGGCTTCCTCCCACTTCCTGTCAAAGTTTGTTGTTGACGAACCCCATGATGCGGAGACGGAGTCAGGCATTGAATAAGGAAACATGGTTTTAATATAAAATACTAGAACAAAACCAAACAAAGGGTACAAACAAAAAGCACGCACATGGGAGGATAACAACCCAAGAGAGCTAGCATGGGAGCTAGAAAACAAAAAGGAAATTTAGCTTGGAAAACAGAAGTCGTACTTGTACTTAGAAAACAAACTGGAAGCAGGGAACAAAAGGCAGTAAGCTAAAAACTGCAATCAAACATAGCTTACAGCAACGCTGCAGGGACAAGACAAGATACGACAGGTAGCAAAGACAAGTGCGACATGTGGCAACGACAATAATCCAGCACTGACTGGAGGAAAAAAGCAGGTAAAATAGGAGCGGGCTGATTGTAGCCAGGTGTAGCCAGGTGCCAATCAGCCGCAGCTGAGGGAAAAACAGCACACAGGGAGACAAACAGGAAGCTGGACCAAAATAAGAGTGCTGACAGGAACTAAGGACAGGATATTCTAAACACATAGAGGAGAAACTAAAACACAAACTGTCAGTGGCAAGCGTGATATTTCCCAAGACATGCACCTGGGGATAGGCTCCTCCCAACTCCAAAGACATGCACCTGGGGATAGGCCCCTCCCACCTCCAAAGACATGCACCTGGGGATAGGCCCCTCCCACCTCCAAAGACATGCACCTGGGGATAGGCCCCTCCCACCTCCAAAGACATGCACCTGGGGATAGGCCCCTCCCACCTCCAAAGACATACACCTGGGGATAGGCCCCTCCCATCTCCAAAGACATGCACCTGGGGATAGGCCCCTCCCACCTCCAAAGACATGCACCTGGGGATAGGCCCCTCCCACCTCCAAAGACATGCACCTGGGGATAGGCCCCTCCCACCCCCAAAGACATGCACCTGGGGATAGGTTGATTGGCAACACTGAATGGTCCCTAGTGTGTGAATGTGAGTGTGAATGTTGTCTGTCTATCTGTGTTGGCCCTGCCATGAAGTGGCAACTTGTCCAGGGTGTACACTGCCTTCTGCCCGATTGTAGCTGAGATAGGCACCAGCTCCCCCCGCGACCCCAAAGGGGGATAAGCGGTAGGAAATGGATGGATGGATGGATTGTCTTCTGAGTAGCAGTGTAAGAAACACAAGTGTGCTGGTGAGAACAGCAGCAGCAAATGAAACTGCAGGATTTGAAATAAACTGTCCAGACTTTCATTTTGACTTTCTAAAAACATTGGCACATATAACATGTGTGACATTGTTGTTTGTCTAACAATCTGTTTAATATGATCTTTACATTTATAGATTACATAGTTTGAAATATAAAATTATTACTTATTTGTATTTGTAATTGTTAATAATCCCATAGATTATCACCTTTATATGATATACATATGTACTGGTTCACATCTGAAACATCTTCTGGACCACTTCAGGAAGCATATTATTATTTACTTTATACATCATTTGAACAGTTGTCTTTTATACAATTTTAAAATGTGTGACTTTTTCAATCATCTCTTGGGTCTTTATAATCTATTTTATTCATTATCTTTATTATGATTGTGTATGATGATTGTGTTGTGATTGTTTTATATGTATGTCCCCAGACCTTTATGCAATATAAAAGTGAGAGAAAATCTCTGAATTGTTTGTGGAAGGATGTTTTTTTTTTACAAACTTACATTTGTGGATACATCAAATAAATCCAGTATTGTGTTTTAAATATTTTTATGTTTTTTTTTGTTTTTTTAACATCCCAAAAACATCAATATCAGTCAAAGTTTGGAGTGTCAGACAAAAGCCAATATTGTACATCATCCCACAGAGATTTACTTTGCATACATTCTTAAAATAAACTGTTTATTGTGTTTCCCAGTCACAAAAACAAACAAGTGTTGTCGTCAATTGCAAAACAACATCCTAAAAAATATTTTAAGTGGTTAATTATGTTTTTTTTTTTTATAAATTAACTCCTTTGCCTTAGGAAGAATGGAAACTTACAAGTTATGAGTATTTTTTTGTTCCAGAGAAAATACAGTAAATAAGAAATAGTAAATAATTAAAAAAGATGATATACAGTAATTTGAATATTTTGAATGAAAGCCTTTTTAATTTTTTTTTTTTTTTTTTTGCAGGTAGTACTTAATGAAATCTTCAAATAATAAACTATTTTTATCAGTCAATAAGTGCATCAGTGACCAAATGCCTTTTTCAAACCATTGCTGTACAAAGATGGATTTTTTTCTCATTTTAATGTACGAACAATTCCATAGTGGAGTATTGTGTGTGATGAAGGTGTGTTTGTAAATTAGTTTCCAGTACAACAACACTTGCTGGTAGGGATGGGTACTGTTCACTTCTAATTCCATGTTTTATGTGTTATATATGTCGTTGAGGAAATGGCATAAAGAGGAAGATGACAATATAATGTCACTTGGACAATGATGTACAGAACAGAGGCGATTTAGTTCATTTTTATTTTTGGTTTTAGACTATTCTTTTTTTAAATAGTATTATTTCACAAAACCTCTCCATTATCCAGCTATGGATTCTGGTAGCTGGTTGAAAAGAGATGGAAGGGGATAGTGAGCTGATGTATGAGGAAGGTATGGACATGGATAGGACTAGAGGGGAGAGAGGAAAGAAGGGGGCAGTGTTGGATTAATTGTAAATAAGTTATCAAATTTCTATTCAAATATGATTGTTTTGCGCATTCTGTAGACAAGTATAAATGAAACTTTGCTTAGATTGAACTTAGGTTGACCTACCCACTTAAACGAGGAATTTGCAGATGGCCCAGAGCAATGCAGGAAGTTGCTAATCTTTTTATTGCTATGTATTTGCCTGTGTTTAATTCTCACCACAGGGGTTAGTTATCCCGTACAGCTGTAAATCCCCCCCCCCCTGAGCGCAGCTGTGTGTGCGTATTTTTACTGAAAGGGCTTCTCTAAATGAATTAGAAAGGCGAGGAGGCTGGAGAAAGTGTCAGAATAAATTAGGAGCCTGTAACTGAAAACTTGCTCCAGTTTCTCTCCTCGTACGTGAAAAGCAATCACTGGTTTGTTTTCTATTCTCTGTTTTTGTGTCCATATAATGTCTCATGGTATTTGACCCTGACATTAACTTGGTCCTTCGAGCCGAATACCAATATTCCTGAGGATTCCAGCGGATGTCAGCGGAGATCCAGAAAGACCGTGGCCATGGCAGGACCTCTAGGAGGATTCCTAATTAACCCTTTTAAAAAAGGCTGGGTGTCAGCTCGTCCGTTGGAGTCCAACGGTTGACGGTATTCCAAAGAAGAGGTGAAGACAGCCAGTGGGTAAGTTAATCTTTTTCTTGCTAAAATAAAAAAATAAATAAAAAAAAGCGTGTGACTGAGGGTTGTGACGCATAGACAAACCCTGTAAATCCTAGGCTCTAACAGGTAAAATAGAAGGACTGCGGGGACGCGCAAAGAATTCCGAAGGTACTGGAATTCGGTCTCCAGAAAGTACTTGTAGATTTAAAGGCACTTTGTTGTATCAAGACACAGAAAATTCCGCAAAACTGCAGTCTGTAGGTCGACAGAAACCGCGAAAACTGAAATTTCTGTGTGTGAATGGTGTGAAGGTGAGTGTGATTGGGAGTGATTACCACTTGGTTTTTCACTCCATATTGAAAGTTGTAAGAAGTAAATAGTGGGTTATTTGTGGGTACTTTAGGTAAGACACCTCCACCGGGTAATAATCACCAGTGGAAGCGACGTGTACCACAATAATATATCTTAACCACTATCTTACAACGTGACAACAGTAATCCTTATACGTGCCGCCCTGCAGGGGACGACGGATTACTCCAAATTCTCAAAATGGAAAGAGTGACACAAAGAAACGCAGATCTGATATGGTCTATTACAATCTATTTCAACCCAAATAGAAGACAACAACAACGGAAGCGGATACACCCTACTGCGTGTTGGCGTTGCGGCAAAGAGGGACATTCTGCAAGAGACTGTACTGAAAAAGAAAAAGAAAATAGAAGACAGCAACAACAACAACAACAACAGCAGTTAAACCCTACTGCTTGTTGGCGTTGTGGCAGAGAAGGACATTTTGCAAGAGACT
This sequence comes from Nerophis ophidion, assembly GCF_033978795.1. Classification (NCBI taxonomy): domain Eukaryota; kingdom Metazoa; phylum Chordata; class Actinopteri; order Syngnathiformes; family Syngnathidae; genus Nerophis; species Nerophis ophidion. The sequence continues at coordinate 268,151 of NW_026906952.1, forward strand.
GTCCTGAGAGAAAAAATAAAAGAACAAAGTAACTCAGCATGACTGTTAAAAGACGACACCAATTAGTCATGTTGTCAGCGTATGCCATTAAATAAATAAATGATAAATGGGTTGTACTTGTATAGCGCTTTTCTACCTTCAAGGTACTCAAAGCGCTTTGACACTACTTCCACATTTACCCACTCACACACACATTCACACACTGATGGAGGGAGCTGCCATGCAAGGCGCCAACCAGCACCCATCAGGAGCAAGGGTGAAGTGTCTTGCTCAGGACACAACGGACGTGACGAGGTAGGTTCTAGGTGGGATTTGAACCAGTGACCCTCGGGTTGTGCACGGCCACTCTCCCACTGCGCCACGCCGTCCCTATGTATTATGCTAGCTAGATCCACCCAACGTCCATTGCAGCGGTCCCCTCCAAGGTTTCTCATTGTTATCCCATTGGGTTGAGTTTTTTCTTGCCCTGATGTGGGATCTGAGCCGAGGATGTTGTTGTGGCTTGTGCAGCCCTTTGAGACACTCCGGATTTAGGGCTATACAAGTAAAGATTGATTGAATGGTTAAGCTTTTATTGTTTTTAATAGTGGTAAGATCGCTGCAATCTTGTTTGTTTGTTTGTTAATGTGTGTTTAAGTGTGTAAAAACCCCAAAAGTTCAAATACAAATAAAAATAGGTTAAGATAAAATTAAAAAAGGAAAAACAACTCAAAGTGCTAAAGTGAGATAAAAGTAAAAATGTATTAAGAAATGAGAAGAAATCAATAAGAATTAATTCAAAATGGAATAAACTCATGCGTACGACAGAGATAATGTGGGGGTATTGAAATAAGATGTGAATAAATTGGAGACTGAAGAGATACATGTATGTTTGAGTAGATAAATAGCGCTGTTATATATGCAAATATATATATGTATATTTTTTAAATAATGAAACAAATAAAAACCTAGATTAATAACTATAATAAGTGTTCATATGTATAGCATGATAAAGTGGGATATGCGTTTATTCGCTGAGGAAAGAAGAAAAAAACAAGAAACGCTCCTCAAGTGTTGCTGACCTTTGCCCTTAGGAGTGCAAGCACACACTCACACACAACTTTGTGTGTGTGTGTGTGTGTGTGTGTGTGTGTGCGTGGTGCACTGGGGAGGTGTGAAAAAGAATGTAACACATGTAAGTTTAAAGTAGGTTTAACTTTGAAGTGTAGTATAACATTATTAGGTTAATATATGTTGTGGACATTTTTAGTACAGCATACATCTGGGTGTCGAGCTAAGATAAGATAATAACATAACATAGAATAAATTAGGAAACATGGCAATCAAAACAACTATCAATTAGCAATAGACAACTATTTGCTTTGAATATTGTTGAATAATAATTGCAAATAAGAAATATAAACAATTGGAAGAATGTTAATTCTGAATGTAAAAGTATAGATTAAGTGGTGTATAGACAGTTAAGTGAGTCTAAAATGTTACTTAAAAAATGACATAAAGTAATGCGTATAACATTTGAATTAGGAGAAAAATAACATTAGCTTTATTAAATCATTTACATAGTGAAGGATATTGAACAGTACTGCACAGAGATGGAGAGTCTGAGGAGATCTTACAACCTGAGCGGGACTAAAGTCCAACAAATTTGGATGACTGCTCTGGGACCAGATTGGCATTTAATCAGAGGGGACCGGACACCCAACAATGGCCACGATCAACCCTTGCCCTATAACAGCTTGGAATTACACCATCAAGTAGAAGGGTTGAGTAACCGAGCACGCAACAGATACAGAATGAGAGCAAATTATACAGAAATAGGAAGAACAAAGCAAAAAGACGATGAAACTTTTGCTGAATATCGAGTACGTGTGACAAAAGTGTTTAAAGCACACAGTGGATTGGTGGAAGATAATGCACCCCAGGGTACTTATCAGCAACAATTAAAAAAGGCCCTCCACGCTGGGTCTAAAGCAGCTATACATGCATGGGTTACCAAACATTACATAGGAATGACAACAGGCACATTGGAAGAATATATAAACCATGCACTTCATGCGGAAAAACTAGTGAAAGAGAAACAAAAAGACGTGAAAGCAACAAAAGACACTTTCCTGTTGGATCAGAACAGTGACACGTTTTATCAAAACACAGGCAAAGGTGGGGGAGGTCAGAGAAGACGAGGTCAGTTCCATAGGAGGCTTTAGAGGCCGGGGGAAGACGGTTTGCATATCAAACAGGGTGCTGGAGTTGTGGGGAAGACGCTCACATTGCAAGTGACTGCCCAAAAAGACAAAAACAAGCATGACTTGGCCAAAATCAAACTAAGTCAGATTCTCACATGACAGAGTTGGAACTTGACTGTCAAAAAGAAATAGAAGTCAGTTTAAACATACAGGAAATATTTGCATTAGACACAAAAAGTCCACAGATGGAACTAATGGTAGACGAAAAGCAAATGACTTTCTTGTGTGATTCCGGAGCACGCAAGACAGTTTGTAAAGAATTAATAGCAGGTTCGCATTTGTCAAGACACATGGTGGGAGTTAAAGCTGCAAATGGACAAGTAACTCTAGTCAGTGAATCTGAGCTAGTTTGGATAAGAGACCCTGAGGGAGAGACATGCAAATTGACAATTTTAGTATACGCAAATTGTCCAATGAACTTATTGGGAAGAGATGGCTTGACAAAATTGAAATTGGCACTGATAACAGACCCTAGTGGAAAGCTAGTGGTAAAAAGACAATTTGAACTATCAGAAAGTAATGCAATGGTTTTCCAAGGTGCAGGACAACCATTTTATTACTATGCCTTGGCAGTGCCTGAGAAACAGCCAATGAAAGCCACACCCTTATGATAGTGTCACCCGTCAGAGCCACAGTTACATATCTGTACTCGGATACTGAAAGTGTGGCGGAGGCAGCAATAACAATACCACAGGAAATTAATCCAAAATCAAACACAATGTGGCAACCGTTACACATATAATTATTTCGAAACAAACATATGGAACAAGATTGTTTGTACAAGATATGCAACAACAAAGCCCAGAGAATGAAATTAAATTTTGGAAAAAAAATTAAAATAAAGGGGGCAAAAATAGAAAATGGCATCTTTAAATAACCAGAGGGAAAACTTATCCTACCAAAAAACCTATCCTACCAAAAACCTATACAAATGGGTAGCAATATTGTCCCATGTCTCAAAAGGGGGGTGGTTTGGACAGGTTAACCAAAGTTACACAACATATGGTTACAAATCTTATTAAAAATGTTTTTTTGTCGAGTATGTTTGACATGCGCCAAACACAATCCATAGGGTCACTTACGACCGAGATGAGGGAAATTTCCCCAACCACAATATCGGTTTCAAGTAATACATATGGATTCTATTGAATTATACCAAAGTGAAGAAAATATATATTGCCTGGTCATAATAGATGCATTTTCAAAATGGATTGAATTAACTCCAACTAAAACACCAGATGCTTTGACAGTAGCAAAAGCATTGTGCAAAGACATAATACCAAGATACGGGATCCCAGAGAGAATTTACAGTGATAATGGGGCACACTTTGTAAACCAAATAATAAAAATGATAAGTACTATGTTCCATAAAGAATTGAAAAATCACTGTGCATATCATTCCCAAAGTGCAGGGTTAGTAGAAAGAATGAATGGAACAATTAAAAATAGGTTAAAAAAGTGCATCGAAGCAACAGGAAGACCATGGACACAATGTTTAGATCTGGTCAAATTGTACATAAACATTACGAGTACCATGGGCTTAACACCATATGAAACATTGTTTGGACGACAATATAGATTACCTTATTTCAGAAATGAAGGTGAAACTGATGATGATTCAAATTTGGCAGACTATATGAGAAAAATATTTGAAAGACAAAAAGAACAAACACTTAACGAGGATGTTTCTGTCCCCCAACAGGAACTGGAATTAGTGGAACCAGGAGATTGGGTTTAAATTAAGAGCATCAAAAGGAAGAACTGGCATTCTCCCAAGTGGGAGGGGCCATAGCAAGTATTGCTGACTACACCAACAGCCATTAAAATAGCAGAGAAATCAACTTGGGTACATTTGACACGTTGCAAAAAGGTCATCTCTTACGAGGTAACGTCCAAACAGGAAGGTGAGCCAAAGTCTGATCAATAGTGTGGTCTTAGACGGTTAGCAGCTGGGAAAAACCCAAACGTCAGTAAAGATCTTAGAAGGACACCGACCTACGTAGAGAACCTTACCTCTGAGAGATGCCAAAAACAAGGAAGTGGATTAATGATGCTATCGCATGTTGGGTAGCCACTCTCATTACCATTTTGGTATTTTTAGCAATATGGTATTTGTGGAAACCACCAGGAGTACATTCATCCACAAAAAGGATGGAAGAGACAAGTGTACAGTTCAATCAATCAAATGGTATTGTATCGACTTAAAAGACAAGTGGGACTCATTGTCCACCCACAAACCGAGTCTGCAGGACAAACTACAGGCAGATGTGTAAAAAAGTCTGGCAGGAGTGTAGAAATACTGCACCAAAAAGGGACATGTTAACCAGTGCACTACAAAGTCCACTTTCACAGTTGTAAGCATACCATTTGATGGTGTGTCAAAGTTTGATAATAATTGGTTCCTGTTTTGGCAATTAATTTGTTCCTCATGATGGAGCAAGTAGGAAAGGCTACAAAAATTGATTGTGTTGTATGTAAAAGCCCAGACAATTACTCAAAGATGAGTCAAAAAAGGTTTCATTGAAGTAATGAGCAAAACGAAATTTACCTTGTAGCTAAAGAGACAAAACAGAAACCAATATTTGATGAATATGTAAAAAAAAAGAAGCTAATTATACCTGCATTGACACGTACAACAGTTAGGAAACTTATCATAAGATAACTGCTTACACATAACAAATGTATGAATATTTGTACAAGGATTGTTAACACGCCTGAACAGTTTGATATCTGAACATTGGAAAAGAACTAGACATGATGTAAACTGGCAAAGTGTTTTAGATCGAATTTTGATCGATGCAATGGATGTCCAAAGAAGTGTATCTGACGACTATAAATTGGTAAATCAGGTTGCAGCTGGATTTGAATTCCGTCTACTGGTGGTGTACGATTAACAAGAATGTTGACAGAATAAACTACGTCTACTACAACGTAGAGGGATTAGAAAATTACACAGGCCGACTTGAAGCCGTCGCTGATCAACTCGTCGCCACCTTCCTTATGGCTTTTCAAAGCCGTATGACACTAGACATGTTGTTAGTGGAAAAAGGGGGCGTGTGCACAATATTTGGTGAACAGTGTTGCACGTTCATACCAAACTACACTGATGCAGAAAGTAGCCTGACCAAAGCACTGGAAGGCCTGCACACCCTTAACGGTAAGATTAAAAAGTACTCTGGCATAGATACATCTATGTGGGAGGGGTGGTTGGACGTGTTTGGCAAATACAAGTCTTTGATATTTAGTATCTATGGCCGTGTTCAGCAATACTGACGTTGTGTGGATGTTGTTATATTCCCTGTCTTGTGTTCTCTGCTTAACCGTCTTGATTACCACAGTGATTAGCCCAGCAGACGATAAAGCTGTTCAGACGCACTTTCTGGCGGACGACAGAGAAGATGAATATGAAGATGAGAATACCTACCTGGATGGTGTTCCTGATTTATTTCCAGATATGTATTTACTGTCTGAACAACAAATTGATGATGATGATGATGATGATGATGACACAGACGATCTTGCACCTGCATTACCAGACTTTTTTCCAGATCCATATGACTCCGAATAATGAAATTGCAACATCTATATTCTGAGCGTAATCATATTTTTGAAAATCGAAAGAAGTGGTCATTTCAAGGTGATGTGAGAATTTGAATAAAAATACGATTAAACAGGAAGGAAATGTTGGATTAATTGTAAAAAAGTTATCTCATTTTATTCAAATATGATGGTTTTGTTCATTGTGTAGACAAGTAGAAAGGAAACTTTGTGTTGGATTGAATTTAGGTCTACCTACCCATGTAAACGAGGAATTTGCAGATGGCCCAGAGGAATGCAGGGGGTTGCTAATTTTTGTATTGCTATGTATTTGCTTGTATTTAGTTATCAGCACAGGGGTTAGGTATCCCACACAGCTGTAAATCGCCTTCCCTGAGCGCAGCTGTGTGTGCGTGTTTGTACTGAAAGGGCTTCCCTAAATGAATTAAAAAGGCGAGGAGACTGGAGAAATTTTCAGAGTAAATTGGGAGCCTGTAACTGACAACTTGCTCCTTTTTCTCTCCTTGCACGTGAAAAGCAAACACTGCTCTGTCTTCTATTCTCTGTTTTGGTGTCTTTATAATGTCTCATGGTATTTGACACAAACATAATCTATGTTAACATGCTATTTAGGCTAGCTGTATGTACATTTGTAGTTGTATTTCCATCCAGCGTTTCCTTCCACCCACATTTAATGCCAAACAAACACTAACCAATCGACGTATTTAAGTTGCTCCAGTGTCAATGCAAAAGTCCCTATCGTTTGGTCCGCACATTTTACCGGCGACGCTAAAGCAGATATGGCCGAATAGCGTCAATAGCTATTCGCTCAATTTTCAGTTTCTTCTTCAATTTCGTTTTCGCTATCTGTCTCCATACTCCAACCATCCGTTTCAATACATGCGTAATCTGTTGAATTGCTCAAGACACTGAAATCCGAGTCTGAATCCGAGCTAATGCCGCTATATCTTGCTGTGGTATCCGCCATGCTGTTTGTATTGGCATCACTGGATGACGTAAGAAAATGGACAGTGGCTTCGCAGATAGCGTAAATCAGGCAGTACCTTTTTTCGGGATATTCCGGGACAAGTAAAATTTTGAAAAAAACTTCGAAAAATAAAAGAAGCCATTGGGTACTGATTTTTATTGGTCTTAACCCTTCTGAAATTGTGTTAATGTTCCCCTTTAAGGTGCGGTAGTGGGAACGAATATGGGGTCAAATAAAGACCACAAGAGGTAATAAGGGAAATGTATTAATTAAAATGTACAGACCGCTTCGGCTGATTGTACCCGTGATCTTGTTCTTTCGGTCATAACCCAAAGCTCATAACCATAGGTGAGGATGGGAACGTAGATCGACCGGTAAATTGAGAGCTTTGCCTTCCGGCTCAGCTCCTTCTTCACCATAACAGATTGATACAGCGTCCACATTACTGCAGACGCCGCACCGATCCACCAATTGATCTCAGGATCCACTCTTCCCTCACTTGTCAACAAGACTCCGAGGTACTTGAACTCCTCCACTTTGGGGAGGGTCTCCTCCCAAACCTGGAGGTGGCACACCACCCATTTCCGGGCGAGAACCTTGGACTCGGACTTGGTGGTGCTGGGTCCTATCCCAGTCACTTCACACTCTGCTGCAAACCGATCCAGATGGCCAGATGAAGCCATCAGGACCACATCATCTGAAAAAGCAGAGACCTAATCCTGCAGCCGCCAAACCGGATCCCCTGAACGCCTTGACTGCGCCAACAAATTCTATTTATAAAAGTTATGAATAGAATCAGTGCCATGGCGGCGTCCAACCCTCATTGGAAACTTGTCCGACTTACTGCCGGCAATGCGGACCAAGCTCTGACACTGATCATACAGGGAGCGGACCGCCACAATCAGACAGTCCGATACCCCATACTCCCTGAGCACTCCCCACAGGACTTCCCGAGGGACACGGTCCAATGCCTTCTCCAAGTCCACAAAGCACATGTTGTCTGGTTGGGCAAACTCCCATGCACCCTCAAGAACCCTGCCCAGAGTATAGACCTGGTCCACAGTTCCACTGCCAGGACGAAAACCACACTGTTCCTCCTGAATCCCAGGTTCAACTATGCGGCGTAAACTCCTCTCCAGTACTTCTGAATAGACCTTCCCGGGAAGGCTGAGGATGCTTCTACATATTGACACAAATATATAGAAAACACTAACCTTGTGACGGATGCTTTTGCAATTGTTTTATTTGATCTTTCCCAACACCTGGTGGCCACAATAATTCATGAAGTCAAGCTCATGGCTCACAATGTTGAATGATGCGGACATGTTTGTTACTGGATACTTGCTATCAGACTTCTGTTTTGGAGACTTTGTGTATGTATTAAGCAACTATAATTATTTGATATGCTTAAATGTGCTGTTTTAGCTTAGCTGTTGTGTAGCTGCTGGCTCCTCGTAGCCTACACACTAAGGGTGTAACGGTACACAAAAATTTTGGTTCGGTATGTACCTCGGTTTTGAGGTCACGGTTCGGTTCGTTTTTGGTACAGTAAGAAAACAACAAAATATAAATTTTCTGGTTATTTATTTACCAACATTTGTAAACAATGGCTTTATCCTTTTAACATTTCTTTAAAAGAGCTTTTGTTTGTGTCTACTAGTCATGAATGCTAAGCATAACAATAACATACATATACACACAGGGTTGGTTGCCAGGGTTAATGCGGTCAAAATATATCAATCAATCAATCAATCAATATTTATTTAGATAGCCCCAAATCAGTAGTGTCTCAAAGGGCTGCACAAGCCACAACAACATCCTCAGTTCAGAGCCCACAAAAGGGCAAGGAAAAACTCACTACCCAGTGGGACGTTGATGTGAATGACTTTGAGAAACCTTGGAGAGGAATGCACATGACTCGCCCCCCCCCCCCCCACCCCCCTCCTTCTAGGGGAGACCGGATAAAATGGACGTCAAGTGGGTCTAGTATAATCTTGTGAAAGTCCAGTCCATAGTGGATCTAACATAATAGTTAGAGTCCAGTCCATAGTGGGGCCAGCCAGAGACCATCCCGAGCGCAGACAGGTCAGCAACGCAGAGATGTCCACAACCGATGCACAGGTGAGCGGTCCACCCCGGGTCCCGACTCTGGACAGATTATATATATATATATATACACACACACACATATATACATACACATATATATATATATATATATATATATATATATATATATATATATATATATATATATATATATATATATATATATATATATATACACAGTGGGGCAAAAAAAATGCTTAGTCAGCCAGCGATTGTGCAAGTTCTCCCACTTAAAATGATGAAAGGTCTGTAATTTTCATCATAGGTACACTTCAACTGTGAGAGACAGAATGTGGGAAAAAAATCCAGGAATTCACATTGTAGGAATTTTAAATAATTTATTTGTAAATCATGGTGGAAAATAAGTATTTGGTCAACCATTCAAAGCTCTCACTGATGGAAGGAAGTTTTGGCTCAAAATATCACGATACATGGCCCCATTCATTCTTTCCTTAACACAGAAAAACAGCCCCAAAGCATGATGTTTCCACCCCCATGCTTCACAGTAGGTGTGGTGTTCTTGGGATGCAACTCCGTATACTTCTTCCTCCAAACACGACGAGTTGAGTTTATACCAAAATGGATACATGGATGATACAGCAGAGGATTGGGAGAATGTCATGTGGTCAGATGAAACCAAAATAGAACTTTTTTCGGTATAAACTCAACTCGTCGTGTTTGGAGGAAGAAGAATACTGAGTTGCATCCCAAGAACACCACACCTACTGTGAAGCATGGGGGTGGAAACATCATGCTTTGGGGCTGTTTTTCTGCTAACGGGACAGGACGATTGATCCGTGTTAAGAAAAGAATGAATGGGGCCATGTATCATGAGTTTTTGAGCCAAAACTTCCTTCCATCAGTGAGAACTTTGAATGGTTGACCAAATACTTATTGTCCACCATAATTTATAAATAGATTCTTTAAAATGTATACAATGTGAATTCCTGGATTTTTTTTCACAATCTGTTGAAGTGTACCTATGATGAAATTTACAGACCTTTTGTCCTCATTTTAAGTGGGAGAACTTGCACAATCGCTGGCTAACTAAATTATTTTTCGCCCCACTGTGTGTGTATATATATATATATATAATAAAAACTAAATAAGATAAGGCTTAGAATTGGTTTCTTGACAAAACCTTTCTACATATAAAGTGCAACATTAAACTGCTTCAAGTTGTTGCTCAGATTAAATAAAATGACAAAACTTTACTTCTACATACAAAAAGTGCAGCATTAAACAGTTTCAAGTCAACTCAGCCTCATATTAACATTTCTTTTTCCCACCCTCCAGCCTTTAACCCTGATGACTTTCAATCAATTTTCATGTTTTCTGCCAGAAAAATCAGTTTATCCACATTGTCTGCAGAAAGAGCAGACCTGCTTGCAGTTACAATGTCCCCAACTGTGAAAAATACCCTTTCGTTGGGCACAGAGGTCGCAGGTATGGCAAGGTAGTGCCTGGCTAACTTGGCAGTAAGAGGATATATGGGCTCATTGTTCTTCCACCACAGAAGTGTGTCAAAATCTAGTTTTTAATGCAATATGGTCTTAAATCTGCTGCTGTAAAAACACCAACGGCATTTGTTATTGCTTTAGCCCTGCCTGAGTCGCCTAGGAGAAACTGCTTGAATGCAGTGGGAGCTGTGTTTGTTCGTCTTTCTCTTCGTTGAAGCCATGTTATCCATTGTTGTATCGCACTGCAAAGCCGAAGTGTTCCCAAACGGGAGATCTTAACGATGCAGGAGGGTCTTCCAGCTCTGACTTTTACATGTTGTAGTAGCCCGGTCGTTGTTAGCATGCTGTGTGTTGTGCCTCAGTGTGCATTGTTGACACAACGTGTGGTGCACTACTTAATATGTCCGTGTGGAAACTTGTTCGATACACCTCCGAACCAGAACCCCCGTACCGAAACGGTTCAATACAAATACACGTACCGTTACACCCTTAATACACACACATCCGAAGATTATAAAAAAAAATAATATATTTGGTGGGCCAAACATAATGACTCGACGAACCAATGTTTGGTATGAGTGCTATGACCTCAAATCTATATCCTAATAACAATATATGTCACGATACATCATTTGGTATATGATTGATGATAGAAAAAATTCAAAGCGGGTTACAAAAGCTCCTAATTTGGCAGCTGACATATGCAGTAACATATTGTGTCTTTTCTAATTGTATTATTTTGTCGAAACAATTATTATTAAGGACTTGTTTATTTACTGTTAATATCTGGTTAATTTATTTGACAAAATAATACTGGAAATTATGTAATATTTGACTGCATATTTCAGCAACTAAATTAGGAGCCTGTGTAGTGTCAGAATAATTGTTTCTAAGTTATCACAAAAACTTTGTGTTGCATTGAGTGACTGGTGAGAAGCAAAAGCTGTCTTTGAAACCTACCAAGAGTAAGGCTCGTAAAACTCCACTGTGTTGGGGAAAGCAAGATGAAGGTGTTCCTGTTTTCTTTCAAACATAAAGATAATTTCTGACCCAAGTACTACAAAAGCAAAGAGGAAGCAGGACCAGTCTCCCCTGCAGGGGACCTCTTTTTGAACCTCCTTTTTCAACTGTTTTACGAACTTCTTTTTGAAATCATTTACAACCTTTTCTGTGAAGTGTTTAGGACCTTTTCTTTTGAACTGTTCCGTAAACAAAGGCAACGCTGTTTACCACCCACTTCCCTCTTGAAGCAGTTGTGGTCATTTGGTCTGAGAAAATAAAATAAAGAAGGGGGAGTACAATCTTTCGCCAGAGCGTGGGTGACACTGTAAAAAGTTAGAGGTCGACACATTTCTCCTCAATTGAATTCAAATTGAATTATGTCTCTGTTTGATTCTTTGCATCTTGTCTTGTTTAATTGATGTCATCAGTGTTTGAACCTGACATGTAGCCTGTTTTAAAATGTTTTTTTTTGTAATTCTATATGAAATAATTTAATCGCAAAATCTAATTTAAACCATATCGTCTATCCATAGTAGAAAGTCCTGTCGTCCTGGTTTGTTTTTCTATTCCTGTAAATAATGTTGTAAAGAGCAGCGTGTTTCTGCGTCACTGAGATTTCAAGAGAGTTCATACGATAACTTGTTTTTCCTAAGTGCATGTAAAAGTACTGAATGCATTGTGTGACTGAGCAGACATGGTGTGTGTTTGTCTTGCAGACGTCTGTGAAGAACATCTTCACCCTGAGCAACAGAAGTTTAAGGATGCGGACGGAGGAGTCACAGCTCTCCCACATTAAGAATGAAGAAGAATACACACTCATCCCCCATTTTAAAGAGGAGGAGGAACACCAATGGATCCCCCATTTTAAGGAGGATGAGGAGGACCCACTGACACCTCTTCCTCACATTAAGGAGGAAGAGGTGAATCCACTGAGCCCTCACATTAAAGAGGAAGAGGAAGAACACAGCATCAGTCAGCAGGAAGAGCATCTTGAAGGACTGGAGGAGGTTGATGTTACCAAGATGCCAGTGACTGGTGTCCCTGTGAAGAGTGAAGGAGATGAGGTCGAAGGTGAAAGTGAGGAGAGGGGAGGGGAGGAGCCTCCAAGCAGCAGCTCAACACAACACATGACAACAGAAGCTGATGGAGACCACTGTGGAGGATCACAAGCAGACAAGCTCTTAGCTCCACTATCAGATAGTGAGGACACAACGTCACACTCTCCTGACACTGATGATGAAGACTCTAAAGATGATAAGACATGTCACACTGACAACACTCACTTCACATGTCCTCACTGTCACAAAACTTTTAAATACCAAAGTCGTCTGAAAAGACACATGAGAAAACACACTGGAGAAAAACCTTTCATTTGTTCAATCTGTGGTAAAGGCTTTACACAAAGTTGGAGTTTGAAAAAGCACATGGGAATGCACCGTGGTGAAAAACCTTATATCTGTTCATTCTGTGGTAAAGGTTTTACACAAAGTCAATATTTGAAAATACACAAGAGAACACAAACTGGTGAAAAATCACATTTCTGTTCAATATGTAGAAAATATTTTGTACAACGTCGAGATTTGAAAGTACACATGAGAACACACACTGGTGAAAAACCTTTTTCCTGTGTGGTCTGTGGTAAAGGTTTTACACAAAGTCATAATTTGAAAGTACACATGAGAACACACACTGGTGAAAAAGCCTTTTTCTTGTTCAATCTGTGGTAAAGGTTTTACAGACAGTCCAACTTTGAAAAGACACAAGAGAACACACACTGGTGAAAAACCTTTTTCCTGTTCAATCTGTAACAGAAGCTTTTGTGACCGATCAACCCTTGTAAGACACATGAGAAGACACCCAGGAAAGAAAGTGTTGAGTTGCAGTGTGTGTGGTGAAAGATTGTCTTCTAAGTACCAGTGTAAGAAACACAAGTGTGCTGGTGAGAACAGCAGCAGCAAATGAAACTGCAGGATTTGAAATAAACTGTCCAGACTTTCATTTTGACTTTCTAACAACATCAGCACATATAACATGTGTGACATTGTTGTTTGTCTAACAATCTGTTTAATGTGCTTCTACATTTATAGATTAAGATAGTTTGAAATATGAAAGTATTACATATTTGTATTTCTAATTGTTAATAGTCCCATAGATTATCACCTTTATATGATATACATATGTACTGGTTCACATCTGAAACATCTTCTGGACCACTCCAGGAAGCATATTATTATTTACTTTATACATCATTTAAACAGTTGTCTTATATACAATTTTAAAATGTGTGATTTTATGAATCATTTGCTGGGTCTCTTTAATCTATTTTATTCATTATCGTTATTACTCTGTATTATTATGATTGTGTTGTGATTGTTTTACATGTATGTCCCCAGACCTTTATGCAATATAAACGTGAGAGAAAATGGCAGATTATTTTTGTGAAGGGATTTTTTTTTTTACAAACTTACATTTGTGGAAATATCAAATAAATCCAGTATTGTGTTCTAAACATTTTTTATGTATTTTTTTCTTTTTTCAACATCCCCAAAACAACATCAATATCAGTCAAAGTTTGGAGTGTCAGACAAAAGCCAATATTGTACATCATCCCACAGAGATTTACTTTGCATACATTCTTAAAATAAACAGTTTATTGTGTTTCCCAATCACAGATCGAACAAGTGTTGTATCCAATTGCAAAACAACATACAAAATATTACTTTAAGTGGTCAATTCTGTCTTTTTTTCTTACATTAACTCTTTTGCCTTAGAAAGAATGGAAACTTTTAATTTATGGGTATTTTTCTTGTTCCAGGTTGTACTTAATGAAATCTTCAAATAATAAACTATTTTTATCAGTCAATAAGTGCATCAGTGACCAAATGCCTTTTTCAAACCATTGCTGTTCAAATATGGATTTGTTTCTCATTTTAATGTACGAACAATTCCATAGTGGAGTATTGTGTGTGATGAAGTTGTGTTTGTAAATTAGTTTCCAGTACAACAACACTTGCTGGTAGGGATGGGTACTGTTCACTTCTAATTCCATGTTTTATGTGTTATATATGTCAATATATTGTGTGTTTGTATTTTGCCAACATGGTAGAATCACATGATAGGCAGGTTGTATCATGTTTTTCTGTCACCTTGAGGAAATGGCATAAAGAGGAAGATGACAATATAATGTCACTTGGACAATGATGTACAGAACAGAGGAGAATTAGTTCATTTTTATTTTTGCTTTTAGGTGATTCTTTTTTTAATTATTATTTCACAAAACCTCTCCATTATCCAGCTATGGATTTCTGGTAGCTGGTTAAAAAGAGATGGAAGAGGATAAGGAGGGGATGTGTGAGGAAGGTATGGACATGGATAGGACTAGAGGGGAGAGAGGAAAGAAAGGGAGAGGAGGTCATGAAGGAAAGTAGAGCGCTAAGAGAGTAGAAAGGATGAAAAATATTATGGTTGATAATTGCAAGATTATATATACATTGAAGTCAGATCAAGACATGAAAGATATTAATTTGATGACACTGGTTAAGAGATGAAAGAAGGACATTGGAGAGGTGGAGATGGCCAAAGTGCTAAAGGACGGAAGTAGTTTGATTAAATGTAAAAATGGAGAGTAAAAGAACAAAAGCAATGCGATTGCAAAAGCTGTGCAATAAGATACTAAAGGAAAGAATGGAAGTGGGAGAATGAAAGGGGGCCAGAGGAGTGGTGACAGGAATCCCAAGAGCAGAACATTTAGAAGATTTGAAAATAAAAATGAAAAGGGTGAACTGTCACAATGATGAAGATAATGATGGCATTTAGAAATGGAGAAAAGATGGAGAGCGAATCTGTGCTTGTGCAGTTTGTCCAGGAAGTCATCCCAGGAAAAAGTCATGTTTTATGCTTTTCAAGCTTTTAGGTTAGAACTTACGTGCCACCCCCAGTACCTTGTTTCAAGTGCCAACACTCTGGGCACATAGTAGTGTGTGTCATGCCAAGATGAGATGTGGACGGTGTGGAGGGGAGCAGGAATATGGACAATGTGGAAAATAATGGTGACTGGGAACAATTTATGGAAATAACAGACATGATATCAAAGGAAGTGGATACAAATCAAGTTATTGTGCAAATGAATGTAGATGTTACAAAGTGCATAATGGAAACAGCCAAATAGAGCATACCAAGGAGTAGAATAGGGAGAAGAAGGAAGATGGTGGACACATGTGTGACACTTACAATTAGTAGTCACAATTGTTTTGCAAAATGAATGTGGAAATATAGTATCCTAATCTAGTTGGAGGTATTTTCATACCTAAAGTAACAGTTAAAGGCCTACTGAAAGCCACTACTAGCCACCACGCAGTCTGATAGTTTATATATCAATGATGAAATATTAACATTGCAACACATGCCAATACGGCAAGTTTAGTTTACTACATTACAATTTTAAATTTCCCGCCAAGTGTCGTGTTGAAAACGTCGCGGTATGATGACTCGTATGATGACGCGTGCGTTTGACGTCTCGGGTTGTAGTGGACATTATTTTCCAGCCTCATCCCAGCTATAAGTAGTCTGCTTTAATCGCATAATTACACAGTATTCTGGACATCTGTGTTGCTGAATCTTTTGCAATTTGTTCAATTAATAATGGAGAAGTCAAAGTAGAAAGATGGAGGTGGGAAGCTTTTAGCCTTTAGCCACACAAACACAGCCGGTGTTTTCTTGTTTACATTCCCGGAGGTGAAGCTTTACTATGGATCAGAGTGGTCAAGCGAACATGGATCTCGACCACATGTCAACCGGCAGGTTTCGGTGAGAAAATTGTGCTAATAAGTTGGCTCTTACCGTAGTTATGAGCGGAGCCAGCGTCGTCCTGCAGCTGCTGCAGTGACTATTAACTCCTCCCACGAACACACTGGCCGTCACCACACCCGTGGCCACACCCCTCTGACTTTCAGGTACTGTATAATCTCACTAAAACACTAGCAACACAGTAGGCAGATAAGGGATTTTCCAGAATTATCCTAGTAAATGTGTCTAATAACATCTGAATCGCTCTCACTGCAATCGCCTTTTTTTTTCTAGTCCTTCACTCTGAATTTCATCATCCACAAATCTTTCATCCTCGCTCAAATTAATGGGGAAATCATCGTTTTCTCGGTTCGATAAGCTCTAGCTGCTGCTGGCTATGATTATAAACAATGTTCAGATGTGAGGAGCCCTACAACCCGTGACGTCACGCGCACATCGTCTGCTACTTCCGGTACAGGCAAGGCTTTTTTATTAGCGACCAAAAGTTGCGGACTTTATCGTCGATGTCCTTTTTCTTTCTTTTCTTAGTTTATTTGGAATATGAATATTTACAACACAATACAATACGGACAATACAATATTACCTCACATTTCATCAGGAGTAGGAAAAAGCAAATCTTATTTAATCCTACCCCTTTCCCACTTCAGAGCGCCCACAAATACATACATACATACATCTACTCACCCTCTTTACAGCAGAATATCAAAATGACATCCGTGAATGAGCAATACAACGGTTCTGTTACATGCAATTAACTAATCCAGTCGTTACCAACATACTGAGATGAAGAATATCTTATTTTCAATAAGGTTGAAAGTGTTTCTCATAATTCTTCTTCTTTGTACTTTGTAAGCACTATTAATTTAAACATCTTCTTAAAATGGATCATATCAGTAAAATGTTTAATTTCTTTACTTAATTCATTCCATAATTTAATTCCACATACTGATATGCTAAAGGTTTCAAGTGTTGTATGTGCATGTTTTAAATTAGATTTTCCTCTAAGGTTATATTTGTTCTCTACTAAATCCTTTCAGCAAAAATATGGCAATATGGTGAAATGATGAAGTATGACACAGAATGGACCTGCTAGCCCCGTTTAAATAAGAACATCTCATTTCAGTAGGCCTTTAAAACTCTGATTGTTAAGACCTTTTCTAGGTATAGTCAGGTAAGAAAATGTGTAATTGTAATTGATTTCTAGTGACAGTGACTATCTAGAAAAAAGAAAGCAGCAATATTAAAAGGAGGCAATGTCAGGATACAGTACAAACATGTCAAGTGAAGAGGTTTATTCAAGCAACAGTAGACATGTTTAATAAAAGAGTCAGGCCACACCCTGCCATGAGAAGACAATAAAGCACTTTGTGTCTTCTTTTTATTCCTCTAAAAGAGAACAGGACACATGATTGGGAACACTAGGACCAGGCTACTCAGTGCGAGGCCTGTAACATGAGCACTGAAGTGAACACTAGGACCAGGCTACTCAGTGCGAGGCCTGTAACATGAGCACTGAAGTGAACACTAGGACCAGGCTACTCAGTGTGAGGCCCGTAACATGAGCACTGAAGTGAACACTAGGACCAGGCTACTCAGTGCGAGGCCTGTAACATGAGCACTGAAGTGAACACTAGGACCAGGCTACTCAGTGTGAGGCCTGTAACATGAGCACTGAAGTGAACACTAGGACCAGGCTACTCAGTGCGAGGCCTGTAACATGAGCACTGAAGTGAACACTAGGACCAGGCTACTCAGTGCGAGGCCTGTAACATGAGCACTGAAGTGAACACTAGGACCAGGCTACTCAGTGCGAGGCCTGTAACATGAGCACTGAAGTGAACACTAGGACCAGGCTACTCAGTGCGAGGCCTGTAACATGAGCACTGAAGTGAACACTAGGACCAGGCTACTCAGTGCGAGGCCTGTAACATGAGCACTGAAGTGAACACTAGGACCAGGCTACTCAGTGTGAGGCCTGTAACATGAGCACTGAAGTGAACACTAGGACCAGGCTACTCAGTGCGAGGCCTGTAACATGAGCACTGAAGTGAACACTAGGACCAGGCTACTCAGTGCGAGGCCTGTAACATGAGCACTGAAGTGAACACTAGGACCAGGCTACTCAGTGCGAGGCCTGTAACATGAGCACTGAAGTGAACACTAGGACCAGGCTACTCAGTGCGAGGCCTGTAACATGAGCACTGAAGTGAACACTAGGACCAGGCTACTCAGTGCGAGGCCTGTAACATGAGCACTGAAGTGAACACTAGGACCAGGCTACTCAGTGCGAGGCCTGTAACATGAGCACTGAAGTGAACACTAGGACCAGGCTACTCAGTGCGAGGCCTGTAACATGAGCACTGAAGTGAACACTAGGACCAGGCTACTCAGTGCGAGGCCTGTAACATGAGCACTGAAGTGAACACTAGGACCAGGCTACTCAGTGCGAGGCCTGTAACATGAGCACTGAAGTGAACACTAGGACCAGGCTACTCAGTGCGAGGCCTGTAACATGAGCACTGAAGTGAACACTAGGACCAGGCTACTCAGTGCGAGGCCTGTAACATGAGCACTGAAGTGAACACTAGGACCAGGCTACTCAGTGCGAGGCCTGTAACATGAGCACTGAAGTGAACACTAGGACCAGGCTACTCAGTGTGAGGCCTGTAACATGAGCACTGAAGTGAACACTAGGACCAGGCTACTCAGTGCGAGGCCTGTAACATGAGCACTGAAGTGAACACTAGGACCAGGCTACTCAGTGCGAGGCCTGTAACATGAGCACTGAAGTGAACACTAGGACCAGGCTACTCAGTGCGAGGCCTGTAACATGAGCACTGAAGTGAACACTAGGACCAGGCTACTCAGTGCGAGGCCTGTAACATGAGCACTGAAGTGAACACTAGGACCAGGCTACTCAGTGCGAGGCCTGTAACATGAGCACTGAAGTGAACACTAGGACCAGGCTACTCAGTGCGAGGCCTGTAACATGAGCACTGAAGTGAACACTAGGACCAGGCTACTCAGTGCGAGGCCTGTAACATGAGCACTGAAGTGAACACTAGGACCAGGCTACTCAGTGCGAGGCCTGTAACATGAGCACTGAAGTGAACACTAGGACCAGGCTACTCAGTGCGAGGCCTGTAACATGAGCACTGAAGTGAACACTAGGACCAGGCTACTCAGTGCGAGGCCTGTAACATGAGCACTGAAGTGAACACTAGGACCAGGCTACTCAGTGCGAGGCCTGTAACATGAGCACTGAAGTGAACACTAGGACCAGGCTACTCAGTGCGAGGCCTGTAACATGAGCACTGAAGTGAACACTAGGACCAGGCTACTCAGTGCGAGGCCTGTAACATGAGCACTGAAGTGAACACTAGGACCAGGCTACTCAGTGCGAGGCCTGTAACATGAGCACTGAAGTGAACACTAGGACCAGGCTACTCAGTGCGAGGCCTGTAACATGAGCACTGAAGTGAACACTAGGACCAGGCTACTCAGTGCGAGGCCTGTAACATGAGCACTGAAGTGAACACTAGGACCAGGCTACTCAGTGCGAGGCCTGTAACATGAGCACTGAAGTGAACACTAGGACCAGGCTACTCAGTGCGAGGCCTGTAACATGAGCACTGAAGTGAACACTAGGACCAGGCTACTCAGTGCGAGGCCTGTAACATGAGCACTGAAGTGAACACTAGGACCAGGCTACTCAGTGCGAGGCCTGTAACATGAGCACTGAAGTGAACACTAGGACCAGGCTACTCAGTGCGAGGCCTGTAACATGAGCACTGAAGTGAACACTAGGACCAGGCTACTCAGTGCGAGGCCTGTAACATGAGCACTGAAGTGAACACTAGGACCAGGCTACTCAGTGCGAGGCCTGTAACATGAGCACTGAAGTGAACACTAGGACCAGGCTACTCAGTGCGAGGCCTGTAACATGAGCACTGAAGTGAACACTAGGACCAGGCTACTCAGTGCGAGGCCTGTAACATGAGCACTGAAGTGAACACTAGGACCAGGCTACTCAGTGCGAGGCCTGTAACATGAGCACTGAAGTGAACACTAGGACCAGGCTACTCAGTGCGAGGCCTGTAACATGAGCACTGAAGTGAACACTAGGACCAGGCTACTCAGTGCGAGGCCTGTAACATGAGCACTGAAGTGAACACTAGGACCAGGCTACTCAGTGCGAGGCCTGTAACATGAGCACTGAAGTGAACACTAGGACCAGGCTACTCAGTGCGAGGCCTGTAACATGAGCACTGAAGTGAACACTAGGACCAGGCTACTCAGTGCGAGGCCTGTAACATGAGCACTGAAGTGAACACTAGGACCAGGCTACTCAGTGCGAGGCCTGTAACATGAGCACTGAAGTGAACACTAGGACCAGGCTACTCAGTGCGAGGCCTGTAACATGAGCACTGAAGTGAACACTAGGACCAGGCTACTCAGTGCGAGGCCTGTAACATGAGCACTGAAGTGAACACTAGGACCAGGCTACTCAGTGCGAGGCCTGTAACATGAGCACTGAAGTGAACACTAGGACCAGGCTACTCAGTGCGAGGCCTGTAACATGAGCACTGAAGTGAACACTAGGACCAGGCTACTCAGTGCGAGGCCTGTAACATGAGCACTGAAGTGAACACTAGGACCAGGCTACTCAGTGCGAGGCCTGTAACATGAGCACTGAAGTGAACACTAGGACCAGGCTACTCAGTGCGAGGCCTGTAACATGAGCACTGAAGTGAACACTAGGACCAGGCTACTCAGTGCGAGGCCTGTAACATGAGCACTGAAGTGAACACTAGGACCAGGCTACTCAGTGCGAGGCCTGTAACATGAGCACTGAAGTGAACACTAGGACCAGGCTACTCAGTGCGAGGCCTGTAACATGAGCACTGAAGTGAACACTAGGACCAGGCTACTCAGTGCGAGGCCTGTAACATGAGCACTGAAGTGAACACTAGGACCAGGCTACTCAGTGCGAGGCCTGTAACATGAGCACTGAAGTGAACACTAGGACCAGGCTACTCAGTGCGAGGCCTGTAACATGAGCACTGAAGTGAACACTAGGACCAGGCTACTCAGTGCGAGGCCTGTAACATGAGCACTGAAGTGAACACTAGGACCAGGCTACTCAGTGCGAGGCCTGTAACATGAGCACTGAAGTGAACACTAGGACCAGGCTACTCAGTGCGAGGCCTGTAACATGAGCACTGAAGTGAACACTAGGACCAGGCTACTCAGTGCGAGGCCTGTAACATGAGCACTGAAGTGAACACTAGGACCAGGCTACTCAGTGCGAGGCCTGTAACATGAGCACTGAAGTGAACACTAGGACCAGGCTACTCAGTGCGAGGCCTGTAACATGAGCACTGAAGTGAACACTAGGACCAGGCTACTCAGTGCGAGGCCTGTAACATGAGCACTGAAGTGAACACTAGGACCAGGCTACTCAGTGCGAGGCCTGTAACATGAGCACTGAAGTGAACACTAGGACCAGGCTACTCAGTGCGAGGCCTGTAACATGAGCACTGAAGTGAACACTAGGACCAGGCTACTCAGTGCGAGGCCTGTAACATGAGCACTGAAGTGAACACTAGGACCAGGCTACTCAGTGCGAGGCCTGTAACATGAGCACTGAAGTGCCTTGATCGCACACGTGGCTCACTCTTGGGGATACTGCAAATCTTACTTTCAATCCCAAACCCAGTCAAAACTAAACAAACATGTTTTGGGTGGAGAGCAGCGTTTTGTTTGGACCAGCAATATGTAGCTGTATTGACAAGTATGGCAAGTACCGACAGCCTTTGTGACAAAAGCAAAAGGGGAAAAGGGCGCCCTATGCTGGGAGCGTCGCCAAAAGCTTACGTAACTGTTGTGGGTCAGCACAATGATGAGACTTGTTCCACTGTTCTCAGCTTTATTTATTTTCCTTCCAACCTGCAGGCGACAATCTTACGCCCTCAGCCATGTAGAACTTTTCTGTGTAAATATACATCTTTAACAATTTACAATGAAAAAGACAGATACTATTCAAACTAAATACAGGTTACAGGACTGCTAAGTGAAGTCTTTGCAGAAATGTAAAGAGGCTAGCATCAGTTGCCTGAATAAGGACTTGAACCCTGGACCCTCAGATTAAAAGTGTGATGCTCTGCTGTCTGAGCTACCCAGTCCCTCTTCAAGCCTGATTTGCCCAACATCTAAGAGAACAGCCATATTGGCAACCTCAGATGAACGTGGATTAGTTAGGATGTTCAGTGACAAGCTGGGAACTGTCAAAGCTCAACTCACCAATTGCTTGAACACAAACCTCATTATTGACAATTAAGACACTTTTACATCCTCATCAAGTAAGAAGGTTTTGACCAAAAAAGAAGCTACTCTCCCAAAGTTGCCAACTCTGAGCTGGATTTATCTTGGATGTTCCCCACATGTTGGAGCCAAATGCCTTGGGGACACAAGTTTAATAGTCAGTTGAGACAAATAGTCAGCGACCAACCAACAGCAAAATGGCTGAACAAGGTACACAACAGAGTATTCAAACAAGATGGTTTCAAAGGGTTTCAGGCAGGTTAAATGAAGTTTAATTGTATGCAATATTCCTAACATTTATGGTAGTAAAACATTCTTCAATGACGTGGCCTCATTTTGGTATATTTTTAATTACATCTGCGGTCCCCTCCAAGGTTTCTCATTGTCATCCCATTGGGTTGAGTTTTTTCTTGCCCTGATTTGGGATCTGAGCCCAGGATGTTGTTGTGGCTTGTGCAGCCCTTTGAGACACTTGTGATTTAGGTCAACTAAGTCAACTTTGATTGTTTGATACTAAAGTGACTCAAACATCAGAGTTAGTATGAGGTGACCCTAACCTTCGATAGCTCAGTTGGTAGAGCGGAGGACTGTAGTTGCTCATGCTGAAATACTTAGGTTGCTGGTTCAAATCCGGCTCGAAGGATTACTCTTTTTTTTTTATTATGAAATCAAGATAAACAACACAAGATACACTTACAATTAGTGCACCAACCCAAAAACTGTCCCTCCCTCATTCTCACTCATTCATACATTACATTTCTGTGTGACGTCGTTCAAATAAGAATCCAAATAATGTCTTACATCCTGAGGATGTAAACTGTGTGTTGTTTTGGCGTAAGATGTTTACGAAACACAACCTGTCCTACAGTGAGATGTTTCTTTCTGTAGGGATAGTGATGCAATGGATTATGTGTCTCACTACGGACTAGAAGATTCTAGGTTCAACTCCTAGCCAGCGTGCTGTTGTTTGTTAACTCAACTGAAACAGTATTCTGTACAATTTTGGGGGGAAGTTATTTTGCTTTTTTTTTTTTTTTTAAATATATTAACTGAAATATGTGTTTTTTTTCTTTTTATTATTGCGAATGTATAACTGGTAGTTGTATCTGTTCTTATACCGTTTAAACTACCTTTCTTCTAAGCAAGGTTCATCTACACTTGAAGAATTAATTATTAGCCAGCTAAGAACTTTTGAACATTTCTGAAAAATCTGCCAAATGTTTGCAATAATCATAACATTCTCGGTAATAAAACATTCTTCAGAAGCATTTTGGTACATTTTTTAGAGACCCTGACATGCTCAGTCATGGAGCGTAAGACATTCTTTTTGAACATTATGAATTTACACTACAGCCATCTAGCGTACTGGACTTGCAAATGTAAATAAAGCTACATGTAAATGATGATATGAAAACCAAAAAAAACAAAGGGTAGCAAAAGGACCACAGTTATCAATAATAATCTTGTTTTTAAATGTTGCAATACAAATTTATCACAAAAACAATCAATATTATTAACTCACACAAAAGTACCAAGAAGTCGTGCTGTTGAGGCTTGGTATTGATTTGGAGGTAGTGGAACACTTGATGCATATAACTCCGGTTGAACTTCCGGTTCTGGGTCAACGTGAATGACTGCTCGCTGACTGCTCTTGTTGCAAAAAAGCAAAGTATCGTTCTATTTGTGTGCTTTTAACTGTTTTGCAGCTTTATTTACAACTTCTCGAACATATTTAATATTTCAATTTAACTTGCAAATCACCCGATCTCTGTCTCACCACTCCGCCCGGAGAAAGGCAGCGCCGGTCTGAAGGAAGCTACTCCCCCGCCACCGTGACCGCCACTTCCCGAAGACAGCTGGCACTCCACTCGGCGACGGAAAGTTTCTGTGAGTATGGCTTCCTGCGCTTCGTGCACTTTACTCATGGATAGGTCAGGGGCGTCGCCAGACATATTTTACTGGGGCACGTGCCCCACTGTTGATCTGCAGTGCCAGAGAACACTTGTTCGTTTTTGTGATAGGGAAACAAAATAAACAGTTTATTTTATGAATGTATGCAAAGTAAATCTCTGTGGGATGATGTACAATATTGGCTTTTGTCTGACACTCCAAACTTTGACTGATATTGATGTTTTGGGGATGTTAAAATAAAGCAAAAAAACATAAAAAATATTTAAAACACAATACTGGATTTATTTAATATATCCACAAATGTAAGTAAAAACAAAACCATCCTTCCACAAATAATTCAGTCATTTTCTCTCACTTTTATATTACATAAAGGCCTGGGGACATACATATATAACAATCACAACACAATCATCATAATACAGAGTAAAAAATATAATGAATAAAATAGATTAAAGAGACCCAACAGATGATTCAAAAAGTCACACATTTTAAAATTGTATTGTTGAAATGATGTATAAAGTAAATAATAATATGCTTCCTGAAGTGGTCCAGAAGATGTTTCAGATGTGAACCAGTACATATGTATATCATATAAAGGTGATAATCTATGGGATTATTAACAATTACAAATACAAATATGTAATACTTCAATATTTCATATGAATAAGTCTAAAATTATATCTGGAATATACACAATATATATATATACACACACGCATATAAAATGTTTATTGCATGTAAAATATTTCCCGTACTATTTACTCCCACCTTTTTACTTAAATTGTTCTGTCCGTGTTTTAATAAAAGTACACAATGTTGCATATTTATGCATGTATTTGACTGAAAAAAGCACTGTCATAAAATATCTCAGCAATAAATGTAGAAGAAATTTAAAAATATTGTTAGACAAACAACAATGTCACACATGTTATATGTGCTGATGTTGTTAGAAAGTCAAAATGAAAGTCTGGACAGTTTATTTCAAATCCTGCAGTTTCATTTGCTGCTGCTGTTCTCACCAGCACACTTGTGTTTCTTACACTGGTACTTAGAAGACAATCTTTCACCACACACACTGCAACTCAACACTTTCTCTCCTGGGTGTCTTCTCATGTGTCTTACAAGGGTCGATCGGTCACAAAAGCTTCTGTTGCAGATTGAACAGGAATGTGATTTTTCACCAGTGTGTGTTTTAATGTGTACTTTCACATATGTACATGTTGTAAAACCTTTACCACAGATTGAACAGGAAAAAGGCTTTTCACCAGTGTGTGTTCTCATGTGTACTTTCAAATTGTGACTTACAAGAAAACGTTTACCACAGGTTGAACAAGAAAAAGGTTTTTCACCAGTGTGTGTTCTCATGTGTACTTTCAAATCATGACGTTGTGTAAAACCTTTACTACAGAGTGAACAAGAAAAAGGTTTTTCTCCAGTGTGTGTTCTCATGTGTACTTTCAAATGGTTACTTTGTGTAAAACCTTTACCACAGAGTGAACAGGTAATAGGGTTTTCTCCAGTGTGTGTTCTCATGTGTCTTTTCAGACGACAATGGTATTTAAAAGTTTTGTGAGAGTGAGAAGATGTGAAGTGAGTGTTGTCAGTGTGACATGTCTTATCATCTTTAGAGTCTTCATCATCAGTGTCAGGAGAGTGTGACGTTGTGTCCTCACTATCTGATAGTGGAGCTAAGAGCTTGTCTGCTTGTGATCCTCCACAGTGGTCTCCATCAGCTTCTGTTGTCATGTGTTGTGTTGAGCTGCTGCTTGGAGGCTCCCCCCCTCCCCTCTCCTCACTTTCACCTTTCACCTCATCATCTTCACTCTTCACAGGGACACCAGTCACTGGGAACTCCTCCAACCATTTAGGCTGACTGATGCCCTCTTCCTCCTCTTCCTCTTTAATGTGCGGCGCCTCTTGGTCCTCCTCTTCCTCTTTAAAGCAGGGGGTCAGTGGGTCCTCCTCTTCCTTTTTAATGTGAGCGGTCAGCAGGTTCTCTTGCTCCTTAAAGTGAGGGGTCAGTGGGTCCTCCTCTTCATTTTTGATGTGTAAGATCAGTGGGTCCTCCGCTTGCCCTTTAATGTGAAGGGTCAGTATAACATTATGGGTCTGTGGCGTCTCGCCTTCCTCTTTAATGTGGGGGGGATGTGGCTCCTCTCCTCCCTCTTTGCTGTGCTGGGAATGTGGTACCTCTTCTTTCTCGCGTATGTTGGGGTACTGTGGTTCCTTCTCCTGCTCATGGGGTAGAGGTTCTTCTTCAACGTCTGCGGGACAGGAGAAAACAAACATTCTTTAGAAAAGTCCAGCTTTGCTCAAATCAAACCAAATCAACTTTACTTATAAAGCACATTTAATATTTACCACAAAATGCTGTACAATAGACAGGTTAAAAGATAACACAAGGGAAACTAGCAAACACACCACAACACAAACAAAGCCCGATAGATAATAAATAAAACATAGAAACAGGTTCACAGCAGGTGCATAATGGGCTGCCATAGCAAAATGGAGATCACAGAATGTTAAAGGCCATGGAATAAAAGTGTGTTTTTAAGAGTGATTTAAAAACAGGAAGAGAGGAGGCCTGTCTAACACTCAAAGTTAAGTTGTTCCAGAGCTTGCGAGTAGCAGCGGCGAAAGCTCTGTCACCGCTTAGCTTCAGCCTTGTGTAAGAGAACGTCAACAGCAGCTGACGTTACTGCCCCCCCCCCCCATGATCTAAGGGATCAGGAGGGGGTGGGGGGGCGTGTTCAGCAAGGCCGAAGGAGGTCGGAGATGTATGAACCACACACAGACTGTACAAAGTTAAATGAGTCAATTACATTCAGGAAGCTCCTGGAAAGCGACTCGTCTGGGCTTAGGTGTGAATATTAAAATCACCAGCAATAAGGACAAGATTATATTTAGGCAGGATTTCAGGCCAAATTTCAGAAAAGTCAGTTATAAAGTCTTTGGGGTACTTGGGCGGTCGATGGACGACGGCACACAGGACGACATCAGAAAGACCCAGTTCAAACATGCACAGTTCCAAGCTTGAAAAGGAGGATTGCAGGCGTATCAGACGGCATTTAAATTCATTTTTAAGAACCACTGCTGATCCTCCTCCTTTTCGACCAGACGACCACGGAGAATAAACGTAGGAACACTCTGGAAGCAGAAGTTCATTAAGAGGGGCGGACTCACCGGCTCTCAGCCATGTTTCCGTCACACAGAATTGGTCAAGTCTGCGGGAAGTTCAGGATAATCGTTTTGTTTGT
This sequence comes from Nerophis ophidion, assembly GCF_033978795.1. Classification (NCBI taxonomy): domain Eukaryota; kingdom Metazoa; phylum Chordata; class Actinopteri; order Syngnathiformes; family Syngnathidae; genus Nerophis; species Nerophis ophidion. The sequence continues at coordinate 295,789 of NW_026906952.1, forward strand.
CAAAGATTTTGCGTTCACAAGACTGAACCTGGCAGGGGCCACCACGTCCAAGGCCGCAGCTATTCCAGGTGGGGCCCGACAGACAGCCCGCAGGTGGCGGGAATCCACCCCGCGCCTCCGGGGGCGGGGACAGCAGGAGCAACGGCGGCAAGTCTCATCCTCCAAACCAACGATATAGGAACAAGCCAGGAACTGATGGGATCCAGCGAGCATGGGTGCAGGAGGAGACCGGATACCGCACCATTCCTCCTTCGGGAAGCCATGGGAAGCCGGGCCAGGAGTGCCCTAAATTTCACCAGCTGGCCGCCACGTTTACCACGGCGCCGGAGACACTGCCGCTGGGGGAGAGGAACCAGGGGGCGGGAAAGGAAGGCAGGAATACATGCAGGTGAAAAAGCTGACTTGGACCCCAGCAATTACACAGTCGATGCTTGTCCTGGACTGTGGTGCCGGGGAACCACACAGTGATGGAGGAGGTGAGGATGGACTCGATGATGGCTGAATAAAACTGCACCAGCATCTTGGTCGGCACCTTAAGTTTCCTCAGCTGCCGCAGGAAGTACATCCTTTGCTGGGCCTTCTTCGTCATACACAAGCAGTGAGCTGACAGAGACGAAAATAGACGCAAACAACACAAAAACGAACAGAGCTGACAGCGAGACACAGCAGGCCAAAGCACATACTAGCGCCATCTTTGAAATACCTAAAACTCATTATTATATCAACGATCAGAGACAGAAACTCTTCATTTAACATAATGTCCTTGTTTGATGCTTCAAAACAGCTCAATTAACACATAAAAAGGAAAAGTGAAATAACAGACGGACAGGGCTTTGCTGTTTGTAACACACACACACACACACAGCAAAATGCGCTAATGTTAAAAGCTAATTAGCCTTCACCTCAAGCCAGGACTGCAAGCGAGCTGAGCTGCTGTTTGTTTCTAGAACGTCAACGGGCTCATAGTGATGTTACTAGTACAAACCCTGTTTCCATATGAGTTGGGAAATTGTGTTAGATGTAAATATAAACGGAATACAATGATTTGCAAATCCTTTTCAACCCATATTCAATTGAATGCACTACAAAGACAAGATATTTGATGTTCAAAGTCATAATTTTTTTTTTTTACAAATAATAATTAACTTAGAATATCATGGCTGCAACACGTGCCAAAGTAGTTGGGAAAGGGCATGTTCACCACTGTGTTACATCACCTTTTCTTTTAACAACACTCAATAAACATTTGGGAACTGAGGAAACTAATTTTTGAAGCTTTGAAAGTGGATCATTTTTTACCATTCTTGTTTTATGGAGAGCTTCAGTCGTTCAACAGTCCGGGGTCTTGTTGTCGTATTTTAGGCTTCATAATGCGCCACACATTTTCCATGGGAGACAGGTCTGGACTGCAGGCAGGCTAGGAAAGTACCCGCACTCTTTTTTTACGAAGCCACACTGTTGTAACACTTGTCTTGCTGAAATAAGCAGGAGCGTCCTTGATAACGTTGTTTGGATGACAACATATGGTGCTCCAAAACCTGTATGGACCTTTCAGCATTAATGGTGCCTTCACAGATGTGTAAGTTACCTATGCCTTGGGCACTAATGCACCACCATACTATCACAGATGCTGGCTTTTCAACTTTGCGCCTACAACAATCCGAATGGTTATTTTCCTCTTTGCTCTGGAGGACACCACGTCCTCTGTTTCCAAATATGATTTGAAATGTAGTTACTGACAGTGGTTTTATGAAGTATTCCTGAGCCCATGTGGTGATATCATTTACACACTGATGTCGCTTTTTGATGCAGTAACGCCTGAGGGGTCAAAAGTCCGTAATATCATCGCTTACGTGCAGTGATTTCTCCAGATTCTCTAAACTTTTTGATGATTTTACGGACCGTGGATGGCAAAATCCCTAAATTACTTGCAATAGGTCGTTGAGAAATGTTGTTCCAAAACTGTTCGACAATATGCATACAAATTGGTGACCCTCAGCCCATTGTTGTTTGTGAATTACTTAGCACTTCATGGAAGCTGCTTTTATACCCAACCATGGCACTGAACTGTTCCCAATTAGCCTGCACACCTGTGGGATGTTCCACATAAGTGTTTGATGAGCATTCCTCAACTTTATCAGTATTTATTGCCACCGTTCCCAACTTCTTTGCTTCTTTGTCACATGTTGCTGGCATCAAATTCTAAAGTTAATGATTTGCGGAAAAAAAAAAAAAAAAGGTTTATCAGTTTGAACATCAAATATGTTGTCTTTGTAGCATATTCAACTGAATATGGCTTGAAAATGATTTGCAAATCATTGTATTCCGTTTATATTTACATCTAACACAATTTCCCAACTCATATGGAAACGGGGTTTGTAGTTGACTGGGAGGTGTTTACTATAATTTGGGGAGAGTCCGCTGGCTGATGCTTACCTGCTAAACACCTACCTGCTCATGACGACGGTGGAGCACTAACTCCTTGCACTGTGAATACACACTGCTGATTGGCTGTTACTGCTCTGTCTGTAACCAATCAGATGGTTGTGTGGGTGGGACAATGCTGGGTGCTGTGTAGAGTACTGATGGAAACAGGCAGAACGAAGCGGCACAGCTTGTTAAGACTTTAGACTAATATGTTCGTGTGGAAACTCATTCGGTACACATCCGAACCGAACCGAAACCCCCATACCGAAACGGTTCAATACAAATACACGTATACACAAATACATCCCCAATCTTCACCACTAAACCTTTGAAATATGCTGACATATGTGCTGCTAAAGGTAAATAAACAGAAGCCATATTGAATGTTTGCCTTCATCTGACCACGTGAGGTAAGGAGGACGGCCTCTAGGTCACATGGTTACACCCCAGCAATTACATTGTTGATGATTGAAGAGCATTCATATTTAAATGGTGGTGTTAAAAAGCAAATATATCTCCATCTTTAGTGATAAATGTGTCCCCCGGATGAACATGTGTCACAAACATTGTATTAGATGATATGTGGATGTTGTGCTTACTTGGACTGTGATGAAGCTGTGAGGACTCAGGTGGTTTGTCTTCATGCTCTTCAGTCTTCACAGAGACAACAGTCAGTGGAAACTTGCTGACATCAGCCTCCTCCTGCCCTAAAATAAGAGGGCTGTGGCTCATCTTTGTCCCCTTTAAAATGTGAGGGCTGTGGATACTCTAAAGTGAAACTGTCCCCCTGCAGATGAGGGAGACATTCTTCTTGGTGTCCAATCAGCTGATGGATGTCTACAGGACACAAACAAATCACATTTTAACTCCTACATGCTATGAAATAATGTGCTGTGGCTATTGAAAATGTTATTAATCAAGTGTTCCACTAAGAACGTTTTCGATTAATCGAGTAACTGGATAAAACATAGTGTTGCTTGGTTAAAAACAAATTTAAGCAACTATAAGACCCTTCACTTAATAATGAACGGCCAATTAGTCTGAGATGGTATGAGATCAAGATGTCATCTTTAGATCAGGCTTGGTTTTTCCACAATCACTGCCACGTTAAAAAGTTAAAGTACCAATGATTGTCACACACACACTAGGTGTGGGGAGATTATTCTCTGCATTTGGCCCATTACCCTTGATCAACCCTTGGGAGGTGAAGTGAGCAGTGAGCAGCAGCGGTGGCCGCGCCCAGGAATCTGTTTTATGGGGATTTAACCCCCAATTCCAAACCCAATTCCAACCCTTGATGCTGAGTCCCAAGCAGGAAAGTAATGGGTCCAATTTTTATAGTCTTTGGTATGACTCAGTTGGGGTTTGAAATCACAACCTACCCATCTCAGGGCAGACACTCTAACCACTAGAACACTGAGTAGGTGGATGTAGTAGGTGTTGTAGTAGGTTAATGACTGCACCAATATGAAGGAAATAATAGCTTTGACACACATATATAACTTGTCAAACCTGCCAGCTAGCAGGCTAGGTTAACAGAGTCAGTCACCATGGTAACTGACTCTGACTTTGTCTTACCTTTCTTATTTTTCGAGGTAAAACTCTTAAGCTTTCCATACTCAGGACTTTGCACTTAACCAGCTCTCTGGAATATTCCCCCGGTGACTGTGTGAGTTTTGTGTAAACATGTTGATACACATTGTTACAAACATCAACCTCTCATAAATATTGTGTGTCTGACAATGTCTCCTTCTTATCAACAATGTAAAACAATTAGTGCATCAT